>NW_010209336.1:0-4318 GCF_000695765.1 Mesitornis unicolor
GGGCAGGGCCGCTGCCTCCCGCCGGCTTTCTCCCCTGAGCCGTGGGCCGTTGTTCGCCGCCTTCATGGGGTGCTGCCGGGCGTCGGGAGCGCTGCGCAGAAAGAAATCTGGGAAGGGGACGGATCGCAAAACGGGCAAACCTAGAAGTCACCAAACCGCGGCTCCCTTCGGAGGGCGGCGTACGGGAAATTCGTTTTGTTTTATTTGGTATTTCTGTTTTAAGCTGCTTTTCCCTTACCTTGGTGTCTGTAATAAAAGGCTACCTGCACGAACGCGTTTAAATTTCCCCTCGCTTGGGGTATCCTAAGCTTGTGGCTTTAGCTGTTTGGTTTCGTAATCTTTTTTTCCAGCGAGAGTTGTGATTTGAAGTTACTTTGGGCTTTATATTTAAGTGGAGTCTGAAATGCGTTACTCAAGGGATTTCATCTAAAAGCGGTAACGGGCTTTTCTGCACTAGAGTTACGCGCTCTGTTTTGCCAAAATAAAGGATTCCAGTCGGACAAGTCTTTTTTTCTTTTCCTTTTTTTGTTCTTCCGCTTTTAAAAGTGTCTTTATTCTTGGTTAAGCGCTTGACCACAGTGAAGCATTTTACACTTCTGCTACCTACCGCTTTAGTTGACAGATAGCATTTGCGTGTCTGTGTTCACAAAGAATTACCATTGTTCAGCCCCACCTGGCCCTTGTTAAGTTCTGTGTTAGAAGTAATCTAGAAAATGCTTTTTGTTTGCCAGTGCTGCTCTGGCCATAGATGTAAATTGGCTTCTTGACAGAATAGTTAAAATTCCTTTGCAAAACCAGGAGATGTGAGCTTAGCAATGATATGGACACATCTCATTCAAATCTGATTTCTATGAATCCACGTGTATATAATAATGGCAGCAACTTCATGCTTGTTTTCTGAACACTTAATGAAACGTCCTGGATGAAGTCTTATGACTTACTGAAAAGATTGAACATTAATTAAAACTCTTTCAGTAGAATGCTTAACTACTGATTTTTGTCTTAGCCACTCAAAATTATAAAAGGTGGGCGTGTAAGAGACAAAGACCTCCATGTGTCCATACTAACATTTTGTACTAGTCCCTTACTTACAGCATTAATTCTGTGCTCGTCCATCAGAAAGCAACGTAGCTGTGGCTTTGCTTATCAGTCTTATGCCTTGTACAATTGATACAATTGATACTTGATAACAGTCAGCTTTTCATATTTCATTGCTTGCTAAATTTCTGCATGTTTTTAATAAAGGTGAATTTACAGGGAATGCTTAGAATAAAACTGGATTTACATGAAAGAAAATATTTCTTTTTAGAACATATCAATGTTATCAAGATTTTTATCTATATTCATAACCATGTGCCTGAGAGCTATTTTCTATTACTGAAAAAGAAAACTTAAAACTTTCTGTGTTCATGTTTTCCTTTTGAACGAGCTAGGACTTAGCTGCCTTTTTTTTTCCCCCTGCATGACATTTAAAGCACGCTCAATGCTTTTTATCAAAATGTCAATGGATAGGCCAGAACTCATGGAGTTCTGCCAAGTTTGGATCAATGCAAGTAAGAACAGGTTGTCCCTTTGAGTCTCCCATATATTCCATTTCTGTGATTGCCCACTTGTGTAAATGCCACTGATGAGCAGAATGTCACTGTTCCTACAGGACTGTAATCTTGAGCCCATACAGTTTGATAAATCTTCCTGTGTCTCGAACTTGGGTCTTGAGTTTTGAGGTTTGAAATCTGTCCAGTTTGGTCCATTCTCATGTCTATTGTTGCAGCTGTCAAAAGATAATTTCTGTGTGGTGTATTTTTACATTTGAGTGGAACCCATTTGATCTGGAGAAATAGTGGATAAAAAAGTGGATATTTTGTTGAATAACAGCATAAGAGACTTGGTGCTAGTTGAATGGTAAAAACTCCTGATTATTTATTGTAAGTGTTGACTACGTAAGAACCATGGTATGGAATACCCTGAGCATTCAGACTTCCTTAAGTATGAGGTATATGGGATCCTTTAATGACTTCGTTTCCTTCATGTTACTCTTGAATGATTGCCTTGAAACGCCAGTGCATCCCATGTGATTGTTCCAGTTAAAAGCCTCAATAGCTGGAAGCCTCCCTTAATAAAATTCAGTTTTTGCTTCTTACAGGATTTCATTACGTATACTTTTACTTTTTGCCCAGGGCAGAGAACGCAACCTTTAATACAGTTTCATGTGGAAATTTTAACAGATTTACAACAGCCCACAGAAGACTAGACCTAACACTCAATTAATAACTAGATGTAATGACAGAATTCTGTCTGCAAGGGTAAAAATATTATTTCTTAGCGGTGCTTAATTTTTACAGCCCACAGAATAATTGAGCCCATCTGCCTGATGAAGATGATTTAGAATTACAGGAATTTTGTATAAAAATGTTCAGTTTGTTTTGCAGCTTGGTATAAAATCCACTTTGTAGACTTCTTCTTGCTTAAATCTGCTGCATGTTTCCCACATAAATAAGAGCTGCTGTATCTTGTGGCTTTAGTGAAAAATTTTTATTGGAATTCTGCATTAAATGATTCTTGTAAGCAAAGTATTTTCCTCTTTGGTTGCATGTTTAAACCTGTTTAAAATTGTAAAGCAACTCTTAAAAATGTTTAGTCTGGTAAATACACTCAGAAATCTAACAGGGTGGTAATGCTTATTAAATTTACACTGATTTCTAAGGTGCTATCTTAGAAATTTGAGATTATGCGCTCTCTTCACTGTATTTTGGAATATGTATCCACACCGTTAGTGTGTGTGCATCCAGCAGTGTTCCCCCACAAACTAACCTCCTCCTTCAGAACGTGCAATACGAGTGGTAGATTGGTATCCCTATAAAGAGGGTGTTTGAATCAAAGAGTAAAGGAAAGTCTTAGGTCATGCATTCAAAATTAAAGCAAGCTTTTTTATTTTAAATAGAAAGCAATGCATTTTTAAAAGCATACCTAGAGAAGTTATGAAAATATATTTTGGAGGTTGCAAGACTACTCATGTCGTAATTCTGACTAATTAAGAAGCATTGGCTGTCATTAACTTTGTATTTAACTTTTTAAAGACTGGATGTGTAGCGGATTTGGACGTGCCTGTAATAAGCAGAATTTGCAAAGCACATCCTAAAAGGCCTGTGGTGGTACAGCGTTGTGTAGTATGGCTTCGGCTGTCATCCTGTGATAAATCAAAGACATCGACCGAGTACGGTGTCTCTGCAGCTGCTACCAGAGGAGTCTGCATCAGAGGGCGTTGTCTCCTGCAGCAGCACGGTGCTTTCTCCACTGGGCTCACCGTGAATCCAAGTGGTCCCATCGTATGTCGTATTTGATGTATCTTCAGCATATGTAGTATGCATCATTATTTATGTGTAAAGCAGTGATTTTTAAAGGACCTGGAGATTGTTTCCTATTCACATAGAAGAACCACAGCAGTAACTTGAGATTTTCTTTTCTCACCTTTTGGTCACTAATTCATGGCTTTATGGGTTAGCGCTGCTGTCCTGGTGTAAATGTATCTTGAAAGAACAAGTTTGTTTTCTTCAGTTTCCTTGTATTTGTGTACTGTAATGAATAAAAAATAATGTCCAAAATATTCATTTGACTTTGACTTTACTCACGTTCCTTACAGTCAGTTTTCAGTTGACGTCTGGGTAAATTTGGGAATTTTTGCTACAGCATTCTCTGTAGTAAAAGTTCTTGAGAAAGTACACATGAACATGAAAAAGAGAATCTCTTTCTTTTGGCACTCCAGAATTACCCAATTTGTTCACTCCCAAAAAGTTAAGTGAGTAACTAAAATCTGAGTTGAACAAGTTGCAGTCTGCTAATTTAGCTTATCACACTTTGGATTTCTTTATGCTTTAGAGTTAAGGCTGCTTCTTTCCGTTCTTAAAAACCAGTACTGCAGCTGTGCAGCAAACATCCCTTTCTAGTACAGTATAGGGCAGTGGCTGTAAAACTGAGAAGCAGATCAATCCCAAGGAAGTTACTGCCTTCTACACTTGCATGTGGCATGGAGCTGCTGCTGATGGTAGATACAAAAGGAGATTTCTCTGATCATTTTAGATCAACAGTCTGAAATGGTATCTGAAATTTTGGACATGTTCAGAAGGGTAACAGCGCTTCATTCTAGGAATCGGTCACTAAGTGTGCTTGAAGATGTGCCAAGCCTTCATCAAGCTTGAAAGGTGATAAGTAATTTTGTTGAAAGACTGGCCATAGTTTTATCCTTCCAAGAAAACTGCTCATGGGAATTGTCAGTACCAAGGAACATGTTTTCTGATTAAAAATGGAATAATTTCCTGCT
>NW_010209336.1:4349-23787 GCF_000695765.1 Mesitornis unicolor
AATATTGTTAACAATTATACAGGGGATTTAAAATCCAGGTTGTAAATTCAACTGATGTATGGGTGTCCCTGCCTCATACATGGAAGCTTTGTAATGTAAGTGTGATTTTTATTTTTTTTTTAAGTGTAAAAAGCTTTAGTGAGTTATTTTTTAGCAATGTAAGTTAAAGTTGTTGATAACAGTATTTTGACTTTAAAATAAAAGTTGTAAGTATTTTTTTCCTGTTGTCAGCATATGAGAAAACACATAAAAGGGACTGAGTACTTCAAGGACTCATACATAGAAGCTTTGTAATATAAGTGTGATTTTTATTTTTTTTTTAAGTTTAAAAAGCTTTAGTGAATGATTTTTAGCAGTGTAAGTTAAAGTTGTTGATAACAGTATTTTGACTTTAAAATAAAAGTTGTAAGTATTTTTTTCCTGTTGTCAGCATATGAGAAAACACATAAAAAGGACTGAGTACTTCAAGGAGAAATAGGTGATGTTTTTCTTTTGCAAAGCTGTGCCAAAGGCAGTCAGCAAGCCCAGGTGCTCAGAACTGATGAGATTATTGTGAAGCTTTTGGATATTTTAGATATGATTTAATTCAGCTTCTGCAGCATAAAAGGTTACATTTCTTTGCAGTTGGTGGATTAGAACTTTCTTGTGGAGTTTTGGTTTTTTCTTCTTTCAAAATTAGTTACAGTGCTAGTTTACACTGAAATTCTTACAAGCTTTGAGTTTCTTCATAGTACTTTTATAGTGCAAATGAGATTATCAGAAGCACTTTGGATTGCCATAGTTCACTGAGTTCAGTGTATCCTGCTTATTTTCTGAGTATTTTTTCATACTGGTGACTGCCTGCACCCAGTTTTTCTGTTGTACAAGCTGTTTCAATGGTAAAGAAAAAATACTAACTGCACAAGTTAGTTATATGCATGGACAGAGAATAAAACTTTGCAACTTAGCAATCTGTAAATAGTGCAGCTATGAGCACTACAACATTACAAAATTATTTCACAGTCCTGACTAGCTTTGGGCTATATAATAGCAAAATTACTAAATGAGCAGTGGAACAAATATTAGCAAGACAAAAAATTCCAGATGTGAAAAAGTAATAGCCTAGGTTTGTGTTTTTAAAAAATAGTAGTAGATTGCAAATGCTCCCAGGTAGGCAGTTTAGGTACTATTTTTAACTGGAAAAGTAGCTTTGAAGCTATGTTACCTGGTGTGATGTGTAGGTATACAGAAAAAGTAAAGGCCGGTGAATATCCTAGACTGTGGAATGGTTCCTGTCAAAGAACCAACAGTCATTTGTCATTCTCTGCAGGGGTTTCTGCTTGTTTGAGAAAAATAAAGTAGCATTCTGGTAAAAGTGACAGTCCTGACTAAGAAAAGTAATCTGTGTATTGCTCTTCCAGGTTTGAGTATGAGCACAGTTGAAGAAGAGTCTGACACAGTGACAGTAGAAACCGTGAACTCTGTGACTTTGACTCAGGACACCGAAGGGAACCTTATACTTCATTGCCCTCAAAATGGTATAGAACTGTGTTGCACGGCTTTTTTTCTTTTATTTTCCTCATACTTCCCTGCCCCTAAATTCTGTGCTACTTGGATTCAGCTTACTTTGCTGCAGTTTCTTCTGCTTCAGTTTAAAGAAGGATACGGTGTCAAATTAGGTGTAAATCACAAAATTATGTCTGTATGTGCCCAAGAAGGATATAGCTGTTCTGACTTATTTCTGTGGAAATGGATTCTTAGAACCAAGCATGTACCCAAACTTCTGTAGACTTAAGGAGTTGGTTTGTGTGTAATGGACTGTGGATGGAATTTACATAGAAAGTCTCTCAGAAAATGTGTTGAAGAAAGCATGTGAACTGTTACTGCCCATAACATATACCGACTTCATTGGCAGTAGTAAAGCACCAAACCCAACCTATCACATTTGCTTCTACCTTTTGGTTTGGTCCACTTTGTTAACAGAAGTTAATCTGTGACTGTTTTTGTTGTTAGAAACTGATGAAGTAGACTCTG
Source organism: Mesitornis unicolor (assembly GCF_000695765.1). NCBI lineage: Eukaryota > Metazoa > Chordata > Aves > Mesitornithiformes > Mesitornithidae > Mesitornis > Mesitornis unicolor. The sequence goes on from NW_010209336.1 coordinate 6,363, forward strand.
AAGACAGCACTGAACCTCCCCACAAGAGGCTTTGCTTATCAGAGGATGATCAAAGCCTTGATGATTCCACTCCTTGCATTTCTGTTGTTGCAGTTCCAAGTAAGTTGTTATAAGTGTATGTATTCTTGTAGCAAATGTTTGTTGGTAAATGTTAAAAGAGGACTCATTGGATCACATTAAAATATTCTGCATGTTTTATTTTCAAATTTCATTAATATACGTAAGTATCATCTTCTCATAGCCTTGGATGGTTTTGCAGCAATTGTTATCTATACAGTACTGGTAAAATAAACCTGCCTTACAGATAGAGGACTGCAGGCACAGGTGCACTGGATAACTTGAAGGGTAAGGGAATGAACAGTGAACTGTGTGCTCTCCTCCTGCAAAGAATGATTAGATTTTTTTAATGCTCAAACAGTGTAGGTAGTATTCCCATGTTTTGTAATACTGAGATGTATGGTCTTTTTAAGGTAGAGATTGCCGAGTACTGAATTAGTCTTTAGGAAGTTGATTGGATATTATTGAAATAGTTTGATATCGTCTCCCAAAAGGAGTCAAAACCAGATACAGCAAGTTAAAATACCAATTTATAATACCTAGAGTGACTGATTATTTGGCAGATTTTAGTACTAACTCCTTAGAAGTAAAGACATTATCATGTTGAAGTTGAAGAAGAAAACTGGGGGGAAAGAATGCAGTCAAAAGATTTGAACATTGTCCTTTAGTAATTGGAAAATACTGAAGATGAGGCTGGAAGGGAAGCATTAACACAGTACCAAATGTTTGCACCAAATCAAACACCTTTTCTTTATATGTTTCGCATTAGGTCTTAGTTATAGTAAGTGTAAAACTGAAGGTTTCAAGACCTGTATTTAAATGTTATCAAGATGAATAGTTGATAATCATCTTGATAATTGCTATGTCAGCAAATAAATACCAAGTAAGGCCTCTTTGAAATTTTCAGTGCAAAGGTAGCAATTTATGAAACCAGTAGCATGCATAAAAAATGTTACAGGAGTAAGGTACACGACTAACTCATCCATTCTGAAGTTTCAGAAAATGATCAGAGCTTTGAGGTGACCATGACTGCTACCACTGAGGTAGCTGAAGATGAGATTAACGAAGGAACTGTTACTCAGATTCAGGTACAGTAAAACTTTAAAATTGACCTATTTGATGTATTTTTATTTAAATAGAAATTAGAAAGGGGAACAAATAGCAGAAAGGGCTTATTAAATGAATAAAAATATTTTTAGTATGAAACTGATGTATTTGAGCACACATCTTGTTTGTAAAATGTTCTTATATAAAAGTGCAATTGAATCATTGAATTCATTATATATGAAAGAGGTTATTTGTAATGTAACTTCCTCCCCAAAAACCAGTACAGCACAGTAGTAGATGTAACCTTTCACTGATGATTACTTGCTCTGTGGTGATCTGCATAGAAGACAAGTTTATCTGTTATTTCTATCAATCTTCAGTTATAAGTAAAGCTTTATAACAGGCTTAAATACACTTTTTGTTGTCACCAGACCTAACGATTACATACAGTTCTTGTTGTGGGTGTACTGTGTTCAGAAGTTCTGGATTGGAGATGCTGGACATAGTCCTCTCCACCAAAGTCAGTGAGACTCTTCCTATTCACTGTACATTAAACAGGTTGAAGAGCGTTGAAAGCTGGAAGGGGCTTTTTACAAGGGCATGTAGTGACAGGACAAAGGGTTATGGTTTTAAACTGAAGGAGGGTAGATTTAGATTAGCTATTAGAAAGAGATTCCTTACTGTGAGAGTGGTGAGACACTGGCACAGGTTGCCCAAAGAAGTTTTTGATGCCCTCTCCTTGGAAGTGTTCAAGGCCAAGTTGTACGGGGCATTGGGCAACCTGGTCTGGTGGGAGGTGTCCCTGCCCGTGGCAAGGGTTGGACTGGATGAGCTTTAAGGTCCCTTCCAACCTAAACCATGCTGTGATTCTAATTAATTATTGCAACATCTATATGTTAAGATGCTAAATGTTACTCCGGTGTTTTAAGGACTTTTAATACCACATCTGAAAAGTGGCACTTTCTGAGCAGTCAGCAAGGTAACTAGGTGTGCTGGTTTCATTTTCCTTCAGTTTATGCCTCCATGTTAAATGCAAGGTGATAGAAAGAACTTAAGATCTTAGTGGATGATTTCATATTGGTCTTTTCAAGATTCTTCAGAATGAACAGCTGGATGAAATCTCCCCAATGGGCAATGAAGAAGTGTCAGCTGTTAGCCAGGCCTGGTTCACAACCAAAGAGGATAAGGATTCTTTAACAAATAAAGGTAGGATATTTCAAATGCTCTTCTCCCATGCTGTGATTAGGTAAACTATTCCAAGTGTCCCTGAGCATTTTGCAGGTTGCATAAAGTAGTCTCTGGTCTGGCTTTTTAGTGAAGATACTTGAGAAGACTGATTCTAAAAGTGCTTAAAGAACTAATGCATTAAGTCTTCGCCATCCTCTTTACACTTTTTATGCGAGAAGGAAGTTGGAACTCCAGATAAACTTGGAGAGGAAGAAGGGCCATGCTTGCAATAGTGATAGTGATTCTAGCGGCCATGGTAGAGAACTGCTGTAGATAATAGTGTTGGCACAGATGGGACAGACGGTTGTGTTTGCTCCATTTGCAGTTCTACGCAATTGGGATGTTGGAAGATGCAGTCAGAGAGGAGTACACCAGGAAAAATCTGTGCTCAGGTTAATACATCTTCCTCCAAATGGGGCGTATTAGTCTGGCTGCTGTTTTATGATTCATATTAAACAGTTTCTGGAATAGAGTTGCTTCAGAAGAACAGGGATTATGCAGACCAGGATCTACTGAAATAATCACTGCGGCTCCTAAAACTGCTACCCCATTGGTATTCCTGTCTTTCAAAATGCATCTGTGCAGTCACGTCGTAGGTCCTGAACTTTAGAGCTTCCTCTCTGCCCCTGCAGGGGAAGTGTCTTTCTAAACCTATAGTAATGACTGTCAAAGGAAGACATGTTCTTTCTCCAGTTTCCTCAGTCTCTCTACTGTTTTTCTTACCCTGACTTTACCTCTTTCTAGGGGGAAAAAAATTAAATGTTTTTCAGTCAGTCCAAAGCAACTCCCTTTTGTATTAGAAAATTTTAGGAAAAAAAGTAATAGTTTTCTCTCACAGAAGCAAATGATCTCTTACCCAGTGAGTTCTACTGCAGAGAGCAGGGTGTACTGCTGAGACAGCGAAAAAATGTGGGTGAGACACGCAGAACCTGGGTGTGGGTATGGAAAATTCAGAGGAACGTAGCTGAGCAACTCTACCAATGACCATTGTACTCACTGCTCCCAAGTGTGCACTAGCAGTTGCTTCTAACAGCCAATAAGTAATTCCTCCCCGTTCTCTTTATCCTTATTTATTAGATTTACAGGGGTTCAGAGCTATTCAGTGTTCAGTCCAAGGACTGGGACAGAGATGGGATAGCAAAGGGCATGACAGCACTGAGGCAGCTGGGTAAAAGTAGAGAGAAATCACATTGTTACAGTTCCTGTGTTCTGGAGTGAGAGGAAGCACAGAGATTTTGATGTTTTCAGTAGCCAGTGGTGAAGGACTTTGGTTGGGAGCAGCGTGTTCTCAGCTGTGACTGGAGGAGCATGTACTGGTGATTTGGCAGAGAACTGGCTGTTTACATGTGACTTGGTGGCCTCATGTTTGATGTGTGTCCTGTTAAACATAATAGAAACTTACTGCATTTGTTCCTTCTGTAGCTGTCTCACAGGCATATCAAATGACCATACATCAAGTGGCATTTACGGTTGTGAATGAATGAGGATGCTAAAGTCTGGTGATTCTAATTAAGAGATGAATAATTTGGGGAAGACATTTCCAATAAAATATATCTAGAAATATATTTGAGAATCCAGACTAGCTGAATCTTTCTTGGGGTGTTCATGCTCTGTCACAGAGATAGCTGTGAAAGAATTCCAGTATGCATCCCCTTTTACAGTAGCTCGGAGTTTGACATGTGTTGCCTAAGATCAGTCATTTTATAGCAATCTCCACTGCTGGTAATGCTTTCTTTGAAGACCTGTGGGCAGGTTATAATAATTTTGACACTGAATATGCAAACATGTGAAATGCAAGGCTTATTTCCATTCTGAAATAGTTGGATATTGAAGTTTGTTCCTTGTAAAGAGTAGCAGTGTCCCTGTAAGTCAGGTCAGATGCTTGGGTCAAGGTGTGAATCACATCGAGGTGTGAATCACAGCTACAGTAGGCTGTTACTGTTCTTTCTCTGTAGCTTTGGATGAAGAGATTGAAACCGTAGGGCACAAGGGAAGAGTTTTCTCTCATCGGTTCCAGTGGAATTAGTAATAATGCCTGTACTTTTCATTGTAATTGGATCTGAGTAAACAGTCTCTTTGGTGTGTTCTGCCTCTCAGCTCTGGTAATTAGCAGGCTGAGAAGGAAGTACCCTGATTTTCCTGAGCAGAGGTGGGCGGGTAGCCAGCACACACCAGTATGTAAACTGGGTCAACAACATAATCTTAATTGTAAGTGATAGGTAATACTGAGTATGGTATGAGCATGAGGGGGGAAAAGATGAATCTATGTGTACATTCAGGGTAAGAATGTTTTATTGATAGAACTCAGGTTTGAAATTTTCTCTCTGAATAAAGTTGATTGTTTTTGATTTTAAAGCTTAGCTGGTGTTGTAGTTACTGAGGGCATAGACAAGGACAAAACATAATTTTTTGTTTCCATTGGTTTGCCACTTTTATTTAGGAAATAAGACACTTAGCATGAGTCTTTATCTTGACTGTGACCACAGGGCATTATTTCCAATGGAAAAAACAAACAAACAAAACAAAACAATACCAAAAAAAAGAGGGAGGGATCTAGGACCAGCTTGTCAAAATCGACGAGGTAGAGCATTTACCTATGGAAAGCACTTGCGGACAGCACTACTTGCATGTTGGGAAGTGATAAGGCATATAAGAGAACCCCAAGTTGTTGCCAATTCCTCAAGTAGTATTTGGAGCTACATTTTAAGTCCCAGCTTCTGGAATCGTTTCAGTGTATGGAAATTCCATCTGTCAATTTAAAGACAGAAATGTTCTAGTTATGGCTGAAGAGAATGCCTGAAAATGTGACTTGACAGCATATAGAGAAATCTATGTTCTGTTTTTTAGAAATAGGTGTTTTTGAAGAGGGGTCTGACTCACGTTATTTAAACGTGACTTGACAGTTACTAAGGATTGTTTATCAGTTCTGAAATAACATCTCTTTAAAATTAATTCCAGTTAGTTTAAGTAGCTAAAATTACTGCTCTTTTCTTCGTTAACTGCAATAAGAGCTGCGTTTTTATGATATTTTTGTTTTTGTTGTTTAGATGACTTTCACTTCAGTAATTAGTTCGTCATTTCTGTTTTCAGGCCATAAGTGGAAGCAAGGGATGTGGTCAAAGGAAGAGATTGACATTTTGATGAGTAACATTGAGCGTTATTTAAAGGTATGTGCTCGAGTAGGTTATCTTCTGGTTGGTGTGGTGATGCAGCTCCTGCTAGAAACCAGTTTTCTTTAATACTTCCTAGAATATGCAATAAGTGATTCTGATTGGTTCATAGTAGAAATGGTGACTACCCATTTGAAATGTATAAATCTGTACACAGGATTTAAGACCACTGAATGTAGCTTTTAATTTGTGTACTGAATATGACCCACTTCAGAATTTCACGTCAGGGTGCTCAAGTGGCTTAATCTCTTTCTCTGAATATACATGACTCACGACACCTTTGGTGAAGACAGAAGAAAATAATTGCACTAGGAATAGAGTTAATTTTCCTTACAAAACATTGAATACAACTTCCAGGCTTCTTTGATGCCATATCTGTATTTGTTTAGTATACTATTGGCTTTCTTCCTCTTAATATATTGTTATCAGAGTTCAGTGGAAAAACAGGCATGTAGTTAACACTGACAGTGATAATCAGCCGTAAGTCCTATACGTGGTAGGCTTATAGCTGCAAATATTTGAACTGAGCGCTTACAGCTGAGAATATTTTAGTCTGGCTATTACAGGTTCACCATCCTTCACTTGTGGATCAAAAAAGCCCTGAATTTATTCTTCATTGGTGTAAAAGTCTTCGTTATTAGTTGTAGAAAGTGTACCTGCCTGCAGTATGTTATTAGAATTTATGTCACAAAATGATTAATGGGTAATATTATTTTTTAAATCTAGAGAAGCTTTTTTAAGCTAGCTAAATGAGTTACTGATAACTAATTTGATTCATTATTCTCCCACTTACGTGCTTCTTTGGTTGGTTTGAGTAATTGAAATATAGTGATTTTTAGTCTAAGCTGAAGTTAAACTAAAGCTTTCCTTTTATACTTCACTCCATTTTTTTGGTATCAGATTTGCTTTTAGTTTCCATCAGAAGAAGAGTAATTTAATTGCAAAAATTGCTTTCAGACAAGAAAAATCTAAAATTATCTAAAAAATTGATACGGCACTTTCTGACAACCTTCCACTGTATAACCCCAGGATAACTCCACCACTGTGTTTTCCATAATGTTCTAAATGATGCTTCAATTTGCAATCTTAAAATGTACATTAGACAGATATTTTTAGATGTAGAGGAAAGCTGCTGTGTCTATCTGGACTCCCGTGTAAAAAAACCAAAACCCTAGTGTTCAAGGGTTTGTATTTGAGGTAGCTAATTCATAAATCTTCAGTTTAACTTTTGGATTGTAGTAGTTGAGATACATAGCAAGTTGCAGAACAGCGTGCTAGGCTCCAGTTCCTAAGTGTTCTACTTCTTGATTTCTAGGAGACGTTATCTAAGATGTTTTGTTTTGTTTTTTAAATGCTTTCTTCTAGGCCCGTGGAATAAAAGATGCCACTGAAATAATATTTGAAATGTCAAAAGATGAAAGAAAAGATTTCTACAGGACAATTGCTTGGGGTCTGAATAGGCCTCTCTTTGCTGTCTATAGAAGAGTTCTTCGCATGTATGATGACAGAAACCATGTTGGAAAGTATGAAAACCTCTAATGCTGCATGGTTTCATTGGTATGAGTAGGGTCATGTATTTAATTTTTACATGTTACATGTGAGACAGAAGATTCTAGCCAAACACACCTAGCTCTTCCTAGTCATGTCACCTCTGTTGAATTCTGGTGGATCAGCCTTGATAATAGTTGTGTTAAAATGATGGCATCCACACCTTAAAAAATAAAAATAAATAAAATAAAAGTGCAGAGAGGATTCTGATATGATTAGCAGACTTCGACACAAGCATGGATCTGCTGAGATATAGTTTCTTTCTGGAACTGTGACCTTGAGCTAATTGATCTGATCCCTGTGCCCTTCATTTGCTCGTCTGTAAAGCAGTGGGCACGGTGCCATCCATGAGTGCTGAAAAATGTTAGAGTGTAGTTTTTAAAGGTAGTTGAAAATTAAAAGTACCATCTCAATGCTGATTTTTTTTTAATGGAAAATCATCCGTATGGTGACTGTGAACTGAGACAGTAAGGAAAAAAATAACTGTTGATTTGAGAGACTAATACACAAAATTCTAATTTTGTTCTTGGTATTAAGATCACTGAGAATGAGGAGTTTTGGTGGCAAATGAGATGAATGTTAAACCAGATAACCTTAGAAATGCACTAATGTGGAAAATGGCCTTTGTGCTTCACGTTCTTTTGAAGCATTCAGTCAGATTGCTGCTTTCAGCTGAAATTCCTTTATCTCTTGTTGTAAATAAATGTGTACTGTGTGGTTAGTAAAACAAAAATGTTTATGCTGTATGCTTTCCATTTAAAATAATGTCTTTTTATTTACCTGTTGCTTAGGTATACTCCTGAGGAAATTGAAAAGCTTAAAGAGTAAGTCTTTATTAACACAATCATGCTACCTTGTTTATAGCTTGAGTAGTTTGTACAGGTTTTCTTATATGAAATCACTGAAAAGTTACAAGTAAATTTGACTTCTTCAACTGCCACAAAATAGTGGTCATTAAATTAATCTGGAGACAAATGAAACTACATTTTGGATTTTTTTATATTTTATAATGTGTATTCAGGACATAAGTAGTACACAACAAAATTCTACAGCAAGCCTTCTGTTGAAACTAGTAATGTTTCAGATTTTTATGAGCACATTCAACATTTGCAGTTATGTTTGTGAAAAAACACAAATTCCCTTTCTTTAGGGAACCTGAGCAAAGGTTTCTGTAACCTATTTTTATTAGAGTATATTTGAATTTTGGTAATCTCTTGACTGGATATAGTGCTAATGAGCATGCTTCTGTTCAGGCTGAGAATAAAGCATGGTAACGATTGGGCCACAATAGGAGCTGCACTGGGGAGAAGTGCTTCATCTGTAAAAGATCGATGTAGATTGATGAAGGATACCTGCAACACAGGTAAGGTAAATTCTGGTGTCAGTAATGGATATTGTAGTTAAAACACTGTCACCTTTGCCAATGGGGTTTTCAGAGATGTGTAACTCTGAACTGAGGAACTTAGAATGTGAAATCTGGGGACATTTTTAGTACATACTTGATACAGGTTTCTTCAGTTTCCCTTCTTAAAGAGCACTCAGTTTACTTTTGCAGTCCATTATCCATCATGCATTTATGCCACTGGAGTGTATTTTATTGAGGTGGATTTACAGAATCACAGAATATTAGGAGTTGGAAAGGACCTCAAAAGATCATCCAGTCCAACCCTCCTGCCAGAGCAGGATCACCCAGACCAGGTTACACAAGAAGGCATCCAGGCAGGTTTTGAATGTCTCCAGAGAAGGAGACTCCACAACCTCTCTGGGCAGCCTGGGCCAGTGCTCTGTCACCCTTACAGTAAAAAATTTAAACGTACTTTCCTTTGTACATAGTGTTTATAAACATACACTGTATATTTGGTGTCAGTTAAGAGACAGATGCACTTTAGGAGTAATGTGTTGTTTATTTTGTGTATATATTCAAATGGAAGGAAAATTTAGTCAGACCTTATGTAATTACTGTATACTAAATTGTTGCCAGTTAATTTACTTCGGCTAATATAATTCAGTAGCTTGGAACAGTTTGCTTTGGGTCAGTATTTTGATTAAGTCCTATATGGCTTCATTTGTCTGCAAGCAGAAAAGAGAAAGAAACTTGGCAGCAAATCAACTGGATTATGCATTTGTTGATTAAGAATGGATATAATATAAATTGTTAGTTAGTAAGAACAGATACATGTTCTTTGCAAGTCAGTATTTGCATCTGAAACAAGGTGTTAGGCACAGAAAAGAAATGTTTGTTGACGTGCTGCCGGTCAGAACAGAGGGCATCTGCTGTTAGTTAAGTTTCAGGGCTTTTCTCTCTTTCAGGGAAATGGACAGAGAAAGAAGAAAAAAGACTGGCAGAAGTAGTGCACGAGCTGACTAGCACAGAACCAGGTGACATTGTCACACAAGGTGTATCGTGGGCTGCTGTAGCAGAACGGGTCGGGACACGCTCTGAAAAGCAGTGCCGCTCTAAATGGCTCAACTATCTCAACTGGAAACAAAGTGGGGGCACTGAGTGGACCAAGGAAGATGAAATAAACCTGATCTTGAGGTGTGTTGTTTTAGTTACTTCTAAAGGTTCATAATACATGACACTAGCAGGATTCCCTTGGGGTCCCTTTTGCTGGTTTCTTAGACACTAAAATCTCTAGAACCCTCCAAAAATCACTGCTGTGTTTACAGTTCCTAGAGATTTATTATTGAACATATTTTTTGTTTTTTGTTTTTTTAGTGAATGTTAGTGTTCGTGAAAGGTGTCAGATTGAAAACCCTGGAGACTGAAGTCTTCTTTATTCCACAGAAAAGGTACAGCACAGGCAGCGACCGTGCAAGCTTCCCACACGTTGCCCCACCGATGAGCTTTAACCCTTAACTGGAGGGTAGTTCAGTCTCCCTGCCCGTTCAGTCCTTGGCCTCTCTGCTGAGATGACCAACAAGGGTCAAGTGTGGTGGTGGTTTCTGTGATGTGGACATCTTGTCTACAAAGAACTAAACCGAGACTGCAAATTAATTTCATGTAGCCCACCAAACACTCATTGGATATCAGCATCTTTGAACTGGCAACCTGGTAGTAACTTTGGAAATCTTGTGTTCTCTCCAGTTCTCCTCCCATGTTGAATGCCTTTAACTCAGGCTTTTCAGCCAGTGGATTTTTATGGGTTGATAGTTTTGGGTGGGAATAAAAAGCCAAGACGTACAGGGAATCTAAACGTCATTTAGAGAGCAATGTTCACTGATTTGCTGAAGGTGTTTGACTTGAACTCAAAATGAGAAACCTGATTCCACATTTCAGAATATGCTGGTTATCTGGTTATAATTCTTAATATTTCTGTACAAACGGTATCTATTTGGGTCTGTCGAGATATCCTTAACTCATCCTACGAGGTGGTTTGGTTGGTTTTGGTAGGTTTTTTTCCCTATTTGGTTTTAGTTTGATTGGTTGGTTGGGTTTGGGCTTTTTTTTTTGTTTTGATTGTAGCTAGCAAGACTGTACCGTGCTATGCCTTGCTTTGTGAAGAGAACTTTTTGTGACTTTCACAGAAATCTTTTCCCTCTCACTGTTCACCTCTCTCTCTCATGTGCTTCAGGTACAGATGAGCTGGAGGCAGTTCAGAGATATTTATAGTATTCAGACAGATTCTGGTAGAATCCAGTGTGTGCATGACATCTGCCAAAATTATGTGAAGACTGTCTCTTACCTGGAGAGCCTGATGGGATTGATTTATGAGGAACTGTTTAATACTGTAGTTAACTTCATCTACTTTGGCTAAGAAGCATCTGAGAGGAGGCAAAAATCTATATTAAGGACGGATTATTGTTATTTAGGAGAAAACAGAAGTAAATATCGTAACATGAGATTAATTAAGTGAAAGCTCAGAGTGAATCTCGGGAAGTATTTCCTGCCTTGGAGATGTGTTTGGGGAATGTTTTTCCAAAGAGAAAAGATGCAAGTACCATCATTTGGAATGCTTCATGATAATCTGATCAAACTCGTAATGTATGTGTAAATAAGGAGAATAATCCTGCATGGCAAGGAGGTGAACTGGATCATCTAACAGGTCTAGTCCATCTTCTGTTGTTTATGATTCTGCTTGACCTCTGGCAGCGTGGAGCCTTGGAAGCCTGTGTCGATCATGAGCTCTGGTGGACTGTTCACTAGCATGCCCTTTTGCCGCTGTTACGTGTGACGAGACCAGAGATGTGCAACACCGCTTCCGGTCTGGAGGGTAGTTTCTAACAGGTAAATATTTTCTGTATCCTGCCAGGATAGCGGAACTTGAAGTTTCTGATGAAAATGACATCAATTGGGATTTACTAGCTGAAGGATGGAGTAGTGTCCGCTCACCACAGTGGCTTCGGAGTAAATGGTGGACCATTAAAAGACAGATTGCAAACCACAAAGATGTTTCATTCCCTGGTAATGTACTCCTTGCACACTTCTCTTCTGAAAGCTCCTTTCACAAATGTCAAAGGAATAAGGCTGCATTTTGCTGTCCAAAGAGAACATTGCTCCATTGCTGGAAGTTATTGGCCCCTTGGATCTGCTGGCTGAATTGCTTCTACAAGCAATCCTTAAGTGTTTCGGTCAAAACAAGCTAAGCTGATGTATACAACTGAACAGGAGATTTTGCCAACTCCACTCATTTTTTCTAGAAGGACAGCATGTTTGTAATAGGTAGCTCAGCTGGCAGATCTCAGATGATGATGATCTTTGCTATGGATGGCAGTGACCTCTTCAGGTGAAAAACGATATGTGTCTGCAGCCTAACACTATCACCTCAGGTTAGATCTTTTACCTTTAAGCTGTTAAAATGTAATCTGTGTGAGGTGCCTGTACCTTAGCTGTAGAAAGAAGGTAGATCTACTATTAGCTGCACAGTGAGGGGGAGGGGAGGAATCAGGAGTATAAAACTCTCAAATTACATCTCTCATAGCTCTCACTCTTCGTCAGAGAAACTGGTGGCTGAGCCAAAGGGTGTTTCAGTCTCTGTGACCTTTCATTTGCTCCTCCTTTCCTCTGTCTGGAGGAGAGGAAACAAAAAATCAAGGGACGTTAGTCACGTCATAATGAGAGGTGTCATTTAATTACACTTTTGCTGTGGTCATCACTGTAGCTATATATTAGTTAGGCCTGGAGGCTGCAATTGAGAGGATATCCCTGTTATGCTTAATATGGTATAAACCGTATGTTCATAGACAGTTGTTGCATAAAATTCATCATATAAATACGCCACTGCATCAACAGGATCCACTCTCTTTCCCCAGACAAAATGTCATGCTGTGGAGAGTGAGAGATGATGAAGCAGTTTGCTGTACTGAATTCTAGAAAAGCAGTGGCCTCAACTTTTGTAATGTTCTGTATGTCAGCCGCTCCCTCAGTGGGACCAAGTGATCATAGGGAAGGAAGGTGGGCGGTTTTATTGGAGCAGTAAGCCACTTCATGCGCAGATAAGGAATTGTAGTATAGCCACTGTGAGATTAATTCAGTCCAGCTCCCCATTTCCAGTGATACTTAGGTCAACCTCTTGAACAAATCCGCTTCCATGTTTTGTAACATCGGAGGGTTTATTTCTGGTAGCAGCATTACACAACTAGTGATACTGGCACTTGATTGTAGCTGGGGGATATACCAGACATGTTTTTAGAAAGGTCCAGAATCTTAAGAGCTTTATTTTTCCCCAAGCATCCTAAAATGCCTAGGTTCCTGAAGAAAATCAAGTTCACTCCTGTAGTTGACTGTAAATGTGTTTTAAGTATGTGCTAAATTTCTAGTTGCTACATCTCCATAACTTGTTTAGGTTCCAAATTCAAGAGGTTTTTAGTTAGTTTTCTCATCTTGGATAAATCTTGCATGCAGCATTTCAAATGTGCTTTTTCAACATATTTAGCATGAGTCTTCTTTCTCTCAGTGCTAATAAAGGGTCTTAAACAACTCCATGAGAACCAAAAGAACAATCCAGGGCATCAGCTTTCGGAGAACAAATCTGGAAGTGGATTACCAAGCACTAATTCCAGTTCGGGAGTTCAGCACGTGCAGATTCGAGTGGCTCGCTTAGAGGAGAGCGCAGGCAACGCACCAAGCCCTATGGCAGCTTTGCAAATTCCAGTCCAGATTACGCATGTCTGTAAGTAGCTGAAGCGAACAATTCTGTCCTCTAATGAAACTTGAAACTTTCTTATGTTAAGATGGTGAAGGAGGAGTGGGCACGTCTTGGAGAACTTGATAAATTCTGCTTTGGTCTGGATTTCTGGATTCCATTTGCCCATTTCTGACTTTCTTAGGCAGATGTAGATATTACTGTGAGAGCAGTACCAAGCAATTGGAGCACCTCGACATAGGGGTTGTAGGTGTCTGACTATGTGCATGTACACAAGAGCCCACCATATAACATGTGTTTTGAAAAGGCTTGAGTACACAGGCTTCTTACTGGAGGTGCAGAATATATGTTTATTCTTCAGGTAGCTCTTGCGTAGAGCAATGATGATGATGTGCAAGATCTCTTTTTGTATAATACACACACTGCTGTGCCTAAGTTCTGATGGAGGACACTTGGCGGGAAGGTCTATAATGTTCCTTCTAGTCCTGTTCTGTATTATGCAGTTATTTCTAGGCACAGACCTGAAAGCATTAGTTGCTGAGTCACACTGATGTTCAGCTGATGATCTGCTCTAACCACTTTGTTTTTTAAGTCGGTGCTTCCCATCCTCTTAAGGGTGAACTTAGCTCATTATCAAACATTTATTACCAGGTCTACTTTGATTGTAGTGCTTATTGTTTGTTTTTGTAACTAATCTTATTAAGTAACTCCAGTCACTGATCCAGCCACTCCCTGTGCACCCCGTCATCTCCGTTGTCTGCTATTTCACACAGTTTGTCATTCGTAAATCTTTTTAGAAAAATTCAGCGTTTTAGTCTTGCTCGTCACAAAATTAAGCAGGATAAAAACTGATTGTTCAGACTATGACTGGATAGGTATTTCGTAGAGGATTTTTTGTTTATAATTTTAGCCTATCTTAATTACTTAAGTGCCATCTTCATTTTACCTGGTTTATTTCTTAATTAAATGTCACGCAATGCCAAGTCAAGAACATTTTATCTGTAGTAATGCATCAGTGGTCTCATGCTTTGAGCCAAGCTTGGTCAACGCTATTGGGTTTTGATGAGCATGCACGATGTGCTGGTATTCTGTAACCTTTAGTCCTTTCTGAATTGAATCATGTAGTAGTTATTTTGGGATTTCACTTGTCCCTGTTGGCCTAACAAGCCTTTTTCCCCATTTTAGTCTGCTTTCCTGAAGAATTTCTGTTTGTATAATCCAAGTGAGTTTTGTTTTGTGTTTTTCCTGCCTATTGCCCAATCCCACAAGAGTTGAACCTGTTAGCCACTTGGAGCTGCATTTGATAGAAGGCTCAAGGTTGCCAACGGGTAATTCCTGTAAGCTTTATGAACGTAACTGGCTAGGTAACAGGCCCCGCTTTGCAGCTGTGTGCTACGGGATGCCAGGAAATCTGCATCAGGAAACCTTGAACATGCCACTACAACAATGAAATCTTCAAAAATAACAGCTTGTATCTTCTTAAGAGACCAGAATTAGTCTACTTCGAAGCCAGAGTCTGAGATAGCCAAGTTTCCGTACTGACGTCATGTAGGTCTTTTGCCCTTTTGGTATTTATAGAATTACTGGATAATCCCAAACAAAGTATTAATTTGCCTCTCGCTTCCCGGAACTTGTGAGGATTTTAAGAATAAGTAACAATCATAACTATGGTTCTGAAAGGTCTTTTGATACCTTATAAATCTTTGGGTACGAGCTGTTTGGACCTGGTGATCGTGAAATATCTGATACATAAGCTGTTTGCAGTGCTTCTCTCTGTTACTTTTAGAATTAATGTAGATAATTTCACAAATAGTTACTTGTAGTAAGAACACTTACAGCTTTTATACACTGCAATCATAACACACAGGGTTGGCAAATATCTCGGGGAGCATCTGATGTTTCATCAGTGATGGACATAGTGTAGAGGGCAGAAAAGGTTAAAATACCAAAAAAAAAAAAGTTCATGGGAAACAGAGCGATATAAAACCTGACACCACTTTAAAGCCAGTAATACATGATCACAAATGTCATTACAAAAAGTAATTAGACGACACCAGATAACCTTATACGTCTGCTTTTATCCCTCTGCACTAAAACCATACTTTCTGTTGCTTTTTTTGGATTGTCGACTGCCCTCTTTAAGTAGTATTGTATCTTGGTTACCAATTAGAGAACCTTGTCATTAGGATTGCAGCCAGTTTTCTCTTTCTGATTGCTGGAATTAACAGTACTCTGCTATGTAGTAATTATCGTACGCTATGCTCTCTGTAGGGCTGAAACATTTTGGTTTACATACTTTTTTCTTTTTTTTCTTCCTTTTGCAGCCTCAACCGATTCCCCTGCTGCTACTGTTGACTCCGAGACAATAACACTGAACAGTGGAACACTGCAGACCTTTGAGATTCTTCCAGTAAGTAACAGAAACTGGTATTTCTTACTGGTTTTTAATTTTAAGTACAGCTACTTCATAGACTATGGAACTGTGCATTGCCAGAAAAAACCAAACCAAACTAACCAAACAAAAAAACCCCAACAACAACACCACAAAACAAAACAAAAAAACCCCAAACAACCCAGTTCTCACGTAGAAAGAGAAAGTTAAGAGATCTAAAACTTAAAAGTTCAAAGCAAAATGTATTTCTAAAAGTGTAATTCGTTAGGACTGTGGAGTAAAAGGTGAATTGCAGTTAAATGCTTTAAATCTGTTTTAATGCTCTAGTGTTTTGAAGTTTTCCTTTGTGCTTATTTTGTTTGGGCTTTTTTTTGTTGAAATCTGACATAACAGAGCCAGAGGAAGTTCCCAGCAAGTAAAGATTCTCTCAGTTCAATTGCACTGTAATTTATAGCAGTTTCTCTTTTGTTTCAATGTTAAGAATAAGTTGCATTTGTTCCTTTTGTGCGTGCTGTTGTGCAGCATAATACGGTCCTGTTTGATTTTTGGCCTTAATACTTGTCTTGGTAGCCTAAGACTATAGAAAGGTTTATTTCCACTTCTTTAGTGCAGTGCAGTAATCAATGCAGCAGAGATTGGATTTGTTTATTTTCCAGGGAGGTTACAGTTAGGCAAGTTCGTGTAAATAAGCATACTCTGAGTGCTGATGTGTCGCAAGAAGGCAGTGTATTTGGGTATTAAATTTGTGTTGTCTTTTGTAGTCTTTCCATCTCCAGCCAACTGGAACACCAGGTACATACTTACTACAGACAAGCTCAAGCCAAGGCCTTCCTTTAACCCTGACGACGAGTCCTACCATGACCCTCACGGCTGCTGCTGCGCCAGCCTCCCCAGAGCAGATCATTGTTCATGCCTTATCGGTGTGTATTTTGAGCACTGAAAAGACAGAAGTTGGGACAGGGGTACATAATCGTGCAGGTCACTATATGTGCTTCGTAAATTTGTAAAGGAGTTCTTAAGTCATAACAGTGTTTGCTTAAAATGGAGTGAGAATTTGGTTTGCTGTAGTTTTTAAAAAGGAACTTCAAGTTGGTTGAAAACAGCTGAGTAAGCAACTTAGTTCTTACTGTGGCTGAATATGATGTCTCCATCTAGTGGCTTCTCCCACCAGAACAAAACACTGTCGTTACCTATTGTTACACTCACAAATGGATATTGATGTTCACAAAACTTTCGTGTAGTAGTGACAATATTACTCTTTATTAGAGGGAGAGAAGGGGAAGCAAACGAGTTGAATAACAAAAGCGATGCAAAATTTAGGAAAAGAAGCTCTGATCTTTGGAATCTACAGCAATCCTCAACAGAACAGTCACTTCTGTTTTGTAGTATGTATTTACTTTATTTGTGAATTACAGAATGGTTGACCCCAAATTCAGCCTATGAATTCATCATTTAAGGCCTGGAAAGGTCAATAGATGATCTGGACTGACATATGTAAAACTGAATTATACTTAGTAGTGAGTTCTTTGAATTCTTTTGCTTTTATTTGCTAAAACATTTGAAGATACTTGGAGGAAGGTCTCTGACGTTTTTTGTTTGTGTCTCTTTTTTACAAATACTGGTTACAGCCAGAGCACTTGTTAAATACAAGTGACAATGTCACAGTGCAGTGCCACACGCCAAGTGTCATAATCCGCACCGTTGCTGCTGAAGATATCTCCTCCTCTGTCACTCAGGCAGAACTTACTGTTGATTCAGACATTCAGTCGACTGACCTGACAGATCCTCACGATACCCTAGAAACAAATACTTTCCCAGATGATATCCATCAGCCCAAGCTGAGTGACGAAGAGCAGTCAGCCTACAATGAAGATGATGCCTCCAAATTCAGCAGCAGG
>NW_010209336.1:23818-37918 GCF_000695765.1 Mesitornis unicolor
ATGGGTGGAGTTATGGTAAGAACTGAGGAGGAGATTTCAGATGGCAGCCTGAAACAGGAGGAGGATTCTCACTCTGATTTACCCAGCACTTACGTTACTGAGGTAAGGGAATGCATGATAAGCGATATTTTCCCCAGTTCTGCATGGAGAATTACTTCATTTCATCGACCTTTATGTTAAGCTATTCATGTGAAATACGGTAGTGATTTCATGTATGTTATAGTCCTGTGAGTATTTTGTTCAGCTCCTCTATCTTTGAGCTTCATTAATATGTTATGGGTGTAAAAGCGATAGCATTTAATTTGGTGCTGATATTTTGTCTTCATGTGGAGCATTGAATACCTCACTGGAGTTGCTTCACTACTCAAGGTGCTTTTGCACAATGACTGTGGAAAGCAGAAATATTAGTGGCACCTAACAGTTGCCTTCATCTCATTAGTGTCAGATACTGTTGCTTTAAACCAGGCTGTTAATAGTCCAACACATGTACTTTATAGGTAGATGGACTGCTGAGCAAGGGACGTGAGGTAGAGAGTTTAGGTTTTGCTCTGTTAATCTAAAAACTTATTTTGAGGTGCACCACAGTTTCCGGTTTTGAGGACTTCTGTTAAACATACTCCTGCAGTTAAGCATGTGTTCAGTTGGAATTTGATCCATTTAGGCTATTTATCTTTTAGGCCTCAGTTTTTACTCAGCTCCAACACTTGAGATGCAGAAATTTATCCAATTTCAGGAAATTGGATTGCTTATACTGAATTCCTTCTCCTTTCAGTTACTGGAACTATGATAATGAGTAAGTCAAGGAAAACTGAGATGCCAAAACGAAGATGACTCTCTTTACTGGGTAGAAAATACCTCTTTCCTTAGAAGCTTGATTAGGTTACACTGTGGGAAGGGATGAGTTAGATTCAAATACTCCATCCATTGTTGATACATTTTAACTTCGTTAGGCTTTGTCTTTGAAAAAGTTCATATGCTTTTACAAAGAGGAGGATCTTTGTATGTCTCAACAGTGTGCCACTGCAGAAGCGTTTGAATCCTAAATATATCCAAAGCTGGGGATTATTCTTCCATTTTCCTTTTTCTTGTCTCATGGTTGGCATAGTTTTCTCAACAGTTGAGGCAGCTCGCCAGCTTTCTACTCTTAGTTTAAAAATTCAGCTTCTCAAGGTAGAATTAGTAAACTTTTGCTATAAACCTAGTTCCTAATTTAAATTTGTAGAAATCATTTGTGGTTGTCAGGATATAAATCACAGAATATTAGGAGTTGGAAGGGACCTCGAAAGATCATCCAGTCCAACCCCTGCCAGAGCAGGATCACCTAAACGAGGTCACACAGGAACGTGTCCAGGCGGGTTTTGAATGTCTCCAGAGAAGGAGACTCCACAACCTCTCTGGGCAGCCTGGTCCAGTGCTCTGTCACCCTTACAGTAAAAAAGTTTTTCCTAATTTTTTTTTTCTGTACAGAAAAACAAACTGAGTTTGTAATTCTAATTTTCCTTACACTTGTAGTCAGATTCAAGTTTGACATGTGTATTTAAATTCCAGGAAATAGTGAACTGTCTGTGAGTAATTCTAAGTGCAAATTTACTCTAGAAAGACGTGCCTCAATTTTGCTTTCTTTAAGTCGGTGTTATTTTTATGCACTTGCCAGTATTGTATTGTCACTGTGGGTGTGGGTTGTGGGAAGCAGGCAGTCATGCTGCAGGGTTTTATTATTTCTGGCTGGGAAAGGTGCCCATTTGCCACAATGGCTTCTTTAGTTTTTCACGCCTCCTTTTCCCAGTTTCAAGCCTTGTGACACACTGCTTATCGTGGGCAGGTTCAGCTGTGCACTCTGCAGGAAGCTGCTTGTGCCTTGCGTGAATGAGTACACGTTTGGACCGAGTTTAAATCACTGAGCTGCAGCAAAAGTAGTCTGATGCCTTCAGCAGCTCCAGGGAAAGGGCTGTGAGACAGCTGCCCTTACAAAAACACTGTGAAACGACATAGAAAAGTAAGTTTTGCTATAACTAGGTGGAGGAACTACAGGATTTTCTTGAACAGAGCAAGCTGTTACCTCTCCCAAACATTTCCTGCTCCAACAACAGTGATAGATCCAGGTACCTTCCATTCTGCCAGCAACATTTGCTAGCATTCTGCATCAGTGATTCCTGAAGCTTGAATAAACCTCACGCATGTTACACACAAAAACTGGAATCCAAATATCTGCTTATTCTGGCATAACCACCTATAATGTCTTTTCACTGCGTCTGCAGAACCAGGAGTCTGCCAGAGTTTGCTGTGACACAGAGTAAGCCAGATGTATCACTGCCATCCCAGTACTATGAGAGCCAGGGAAGAGGCAGCAGCTACTATGGGCATGGAAGAGAGCAGGGGTATTGACAACTTGCACATGGAAGTGTATCGCCAAGTTTTTCATATAATGAAGTTCTGCTAAAAAAGTCTGGAGCCAACCTACGGTCATCAAGTGACAGGGCAAGCAAGGCACAGCAATTAAAATGGGTCTTTTGAGCTCTGCATTCAGTAGTTATAACTTGACACTGAAGTAGAAGTTGTTAAATTAAGTATAAGTTCAGGTAAAGCTATTGCGTTTGTGGAGCTGGTAAGTATTATAAAGCTATTGCTTAAGTTTGACAGAACATCTAGACAGCAAGTAGTGGAAAAGCTTAATTATTCCATTCTATAGGCAAAACATTTGACTTACAAGAGAACATTTTAATGCCACCTTGCAGTCTCTCCTCTCCCTCTGCCCTCATACAGCTCACAGGGTAGAAGTCTTTTCGTTTTGTTTTCAGATGCCTGCACTAGGGTGAAACATGCCCTATAAATGCTGAAGTAAGCTAGTTCAGATGCTGACATTGCAATTTAATGAGATAAAATTCATCTGGGAGTCTATTGCTTGCTATGGAGTATGGCTGAGCAAAGCAGATTTTTCTGTTTATGCTACCAAGGGTACACTCTGATGTCCTGCTCTTCTGTGTTGTGCAGGGCCTGGGTTCTCCAACAATAGAAGAACAAGTTGATCAGCCAACAATAGATGATGAGACTGTGCTTATTGTTCCTTCTTCCCATGGTTTTATCCAGACAACGGATGACATAGACAGCGAATCAGTCTTGCCCCTGACAACTCTAACAGGTACGACAGTCCCTTTGTATGGCTGATGCTGGAGCTAGGATTCATTAACACAGGGTGGCACTTCAGAGTTCCTGTAAACAACACTTTATAGATTCTTGCTTTCTCTTCAATAATTTTCCATGTCATTGCTATGAAACCTGAAGCAAAGTTGGTTACCCAACTGATATCAGTAGCAGTGGAATAAAGTCCCACTGAACCTTGTGGGAAAAGCGTTAGACCAGCAGCTGCTTCATCACTTGCTGAGCTGTTTCCATCTCCCTTGAGCCTTGAATTAGCACCCGTAGGCTAATGAGTAACTCATTAGTGTGCATTTCTTCATGCCTGGTGCTTGAATGAAATTTGTTTCTTACTTGAGAGGAGGCCAGAGGCATCAGAAGTGCACTTGATACCTCTCATGGTGAGGGGCTGGGCTATTTGGGAGTATGTTTGCACAGCACTACTTGGAAGGGCTTGCCAGCTTGTGCCACTCTTCCCAATGCCAAGAGTCATCTCAGACTTGGAAGCAGCACAGGTATATTCTGCCACTGCTGCACCTGACAAATACTCCTTTCCAGAGTAAGGATCTCCTTACAGAGCCACCAGAAGGTCAGCGCTAGGCCTGATACAGTCATACCTGATGAACCCAAATGCACTATTAGTCATAGCTTGCCTTGAAACTAGAGCTCGAGAACTCCTACTTTGAGCAACGTTGCTTGAAATTGGTTAAAATTCCAGACTGCATTTTCTGTCTCCTGTGTATTTTCTATTTCTTGTTACAATGGCACAGTAAGTAATAGTTGTAATGTACTACTTCTCTTGACAGATCCTATCCTACAGCATCACGGAGATGGCTCACACATTATTGGCTCATCATTGGGCAGTCCTGACTCAGAAGATTCAAAGGATGTTGAAGATTTAGTGAGCTGTCACTGAGAAGCCCCAATCGTGTCCATTTTCTAGTGACCGTGTTTGCATTGTGAAATTAGTTACAACCCTGTGCCACATTTCCAAAGAAAGCAGTCAGTCTGTGTCTTTAAACAGAAACTTCCAGTTTGAAATGACTACAGTGCACTTTCTCTGCTCAGGCTATTTACCTCATTTGCAAAGGGTTACAGAGCAGCCAACCGGAGCCTGATGTACGACGTCTCAGCCAGGGTGTTTCAGTGTTTTAAAGAACCTCTGTTGCAGTGCTCACTGCACGTGGTCAGTTGTGATCTGACTCGTTACTGGTGTGCTGGACTGCACATCTGGAAAACTGGACAGAAGTCAAGGATTGTGGACTGTAGCCTCTTAGTGCCACAGCAAGAATTAGTTTGCACGTTTCATGAAGAATGGGTGAGGATTTCTGCACTTACTGACTCTTGTAATACACGGAGTAAGAGACTGTTACATTTCAGGAAGAAATTTATTCCATCAAAGACTTCAGGGAGCAGGGGCATCATCATGAAGAAATGGTCTGTATTCCCATCTCATCTGGCTCGTTAGTACGTATACAGCATAGGAAGAAGACAGATGCTTGTGGGACTTGCCTGGTCTGCTTGTTCCTGAGGAGTCTGTTGCTGGCAACAGACAGAGCTCAGAAAGATCACTTGTGGAAAATCTTTTTTTTTTTTTCTTTTTCCTTCATCACTACAGTAAGCTGAATAAAAAGGGAAGGGCTATGAGAAAGGGAAGCTACTGGGACACACCAGCCTCCCCCCACAAGCCTGTAACTTCTTTGAAGATGGTTGTGAGTAGGCTGGCACATTTGTCTCTCGCTGTTTACATGACACTACCAGCCACCTCTCCAGAGGTGTTTTATGCAGCTAGTTAGGAGGTGGGGGGTGGTGTGGAGGTGGCAAAGTCTTGGAGAAATGGCTCTGCGAGAATTTGGGCATAGGGCCCTGAGGCAAAGGAAGCCAACCAATTCCTACATTCAAGGGTTTGAAACAGACACTAGGCTGAGCAGCAGCCTGTTAGCTAGGGACTGAGAGAAAACGCTATAGAAACTAAAGACTCATGTATAAATTATTTTATTTATTTCTGTAATTAGCTCTTCATAATCAGGAGTTGGTCTTTTTCAGTCTGTGGTTTTGTTAATGTGAAAAATAAGTTGTAGTTTCAAACGGTTGCCTAGGGAACAGAAATAATTGTATATTCAGTTTAAATGAAATAAAGAGTATTTGTCTTATGTAACTGTACGATGCCATTTATTTATACTGCTACAGATCCTTGCAATGCTGCAGTTTCTTTGTACAGTAATAAAAAAATGCAGTTTTTTCCAAAATGAAAAAGCTTGTGCCATTCTGAAACATCAGTACGACTGGAATGTTCATTAAGTGCAACAGTAGCTCTTCAAAAAAAAGCAGAATGTCACATCTCATGGCAATAATTCTCCCCAACAAGAGGGACATTACATATACATTTACATGAAAATCATGTACTGGTTTATCCTTGCACAACCCACTTCTTTCCTCTCAGGCTGATTGTCCTCACTTGAATGTCTTGAATAGAGCCGAGAGCTGAGCTGAACGCAGTCTGACACGGTACCATCATCGCTGGATCTTCCCAGTGTCCATCATTTACCCACTTCATGGAAGTACAGGTTGGCACATATACATAACATGACAATAGAAAACAATATATAGTAAATTAGGTTCCTAAATTTAGGTTCCAGGTCTCCTTGTCGATACCAGTAGATCTAGAAGAGAGAAGGAGTTTGCATTACTTTAAAATGCCACGTACTTCTGAGGACATTTTCTATGGTAACAGAACTGGCAACTTCTAGACTATTTTTTTTTCCTGTAGAGCAACCCAGCTTCATCTGACGAGAAGATGAGGTGCAGAGTCCAGCATTCTCTAAACAGCTAGGAAATACCACCTGTTTTCTTAGCATGCTTGTGGAACACACACAGATTAATTTGGCAAGGTGTTTCTCCCCAAAACAAGGCTGTTTGTTTGTGAAACTAGGGTTCCAGGTTAGCTATAAAGACGGGTTGCCTTGACAGCTTGCTTGAAGAGGGTAGGTTGGCTGGTTTGGATTTTTTAACTGGCTACAGCCTGGTTGATGAGGACAAACATCAGGTTTTGTGCTACACTGTATCTCAGGCAGAGTCACAGCTACCAGCTGTAGAACTAGAAACTGGTACTGACCAGGCAATACAGAGCAATTTCCCAGCTTACCCAGCAGTCAGGGCCAGGGGCTCAGAGTCAGGACCCTTCCAGGTCACAGCTGGAGGAAAGAAAACGCTCTAACAATGAAAAGCTACAGCAGAGGAAGGAGCCACTGATGTCCCACCCATGGGGCTGGACGAGGTGATCTCTGAAGGTCCCTTCCAACTCAACTCATGCTATGAACTCTGCCCATTCCCTTTGCCAACGCTTGGGACCAACTCTTGGGATGCTGCAGCTGTTAAGCACAGGAACCTCTGCCACTACCCCGATGAAATGTCACCTGCTGTAGCCTCCTGCCACTGAAACTCATCCCCCGTGCCTCTAAAAGATCAGTGAGTTCTGCAATTGCCTGGCTGGCCCCACCACTTCCACTGTTTTGCTCTACCCTTAGTCTTCTGCAGCACAGTCCATCTCTGCATTCCCATCTCGCTGCTCTGTTCCCGTTTCCTACTTGATGTCTCCACTGGCAGCTACGAGTGGCTTTGTCACTGAGGTGACAAGTCTTGCATCGCAGCTGGTCTGCAGAAACTGGCACAGTTCACACGCTTACTCTGCAGTAAATACAAAACTGCTTACCACTCTCACTGTCAACTTGCTTTACGGAGGCAGGAAAGCTTTTCTACAAGAGTGTAAAAAAGAAGGCGGCACCACGTAAAGCAGACTTTATTCAGATTTCATCCTCAATCACACACTCAAAAGCTCGCGTGGCAAACGTGGTGGTACTTACAAGTATGCCAGCAGAAATGCAACACAAGGAGATGCAGAAAGCAAAAAATATATTCACAGGTTTTGGAGGTAGTTGCGGGAAGACAAAAGCACTGATCAGAGTGACCTGTACGGAGGAAAACAAAGGTGAAGACTTTGTTCTCTTCAAAGCTGCTATGAGAAGAGGCTCCACCCGACAGCTGGCGTATCACATCCAGCTCTGCACACCCCTTCCTGCTCTTTTAACTTCCATTCTGCAAAGAGCTAGAGGGAAATGTAAAATTCTAGAGGAAAACTGCTTTGATACAACTGCACGCTCTCATCAAAAAAATGATGAAAGCTTTGCTGCTCTAGCTTGTTGCTGGAAACTGCCCTCCAAATACCCAGAGGGTCAGGAGCGTCCCCTCAGCCAAGCTTTCCACCAGCTGGCACCTTGGCTCTCCCTGCACCTCGGCTCACAAACGCTGCTGCCACCATGGACCGCAGAACTGGTGCTCTCCAGCCGTGATGGTGTTGAGTTTGTCATTAAAGCGTAGCTCAAGACAAAGTGACAAACTTTAGAACAACTCCTATAAGCCATAAATTAAGGGAAGTAAGCCCTAAATAGAAGGAAATAAACACCCCCCTTCTCCTGGGTCATAAAGCACTTCGTAATCTCACCCAGCCTCGTGTTTGACCAGGAAGGACAATCTGCCCATGGACTTGGGACTTTTTATTGCACAGCCAGATCTTAAACATGGCTTGAAGAGAGGTATTCTCCTTCCCCTGCTGTCAAAGAAAGACTTTCAAAACACAAATGCACCCCAAAGTGGCTACCTGGGCCCCAAGCTGCAGCTTGTTTGGTCAGTGAAGTTTTGCTGCCCACTTTGGGGAGGAACGCTGGTTTTCACCCAGTTAATTAAGGGAGGCACAAAACAAGAGATGAGGTGTGGGATACTTACTACAAGCAGCAAGGACGTTAAGCTGCCAACAACTAGATTGATGACTCTGTCCTGAAGAAAAGAGAAGACAGTTACAAGCATGCCTTGCCAAAAAAAACCAACAAACAAAAAAACCCCAACAAAACCCCAGATAAACCAGAAAACCACATAAAACAGACCAGTAATGAACAACATTGAGAACACCACATTGGCCCAGACCCACATTATCCCAGCACACCCAGAGGCACCACTAAGGCTCCCTGGTCAGCTCTGCTATGCAGGAAGGTTTCCCTTGACCCCATGGATCTCAGGGATGTTGTACTGGCCAAGTCCTCGTGCAGCAAGTCTGCTCATCTGCATTTGGCTTCTTCACTACATCCAAAACGATTACAGTTGTGCAAATTATTTTTAATTTTTTTTTTTAATTGGGAGCGCACAGACAGATTATCAGAAAAAAAGCTCATTTTAGCTTCAGTGCCTGAGAATGAACAGCTTGATAGTGTCTTAGGTGGGAATCTGTGGGCTGGTGGCAAGGAGGTGAAGTGTTCCCTGCACCCCAAATTTCCCCCCCCCAACACCAGCAGACCCAAACACTCCTCCGGATGGCCCAGCATGGACAGATATCCCCCCTCACTTCTGCTGCTCCCCATCAGTATAAAACACTTGGCTGGGAGGAGACAACCCTTTTGTGCCTGGAAGGAGGGATCCCTCAGTGTCAGCATCACAACCCCACCCCAGAGGGCACCAGGGCAGGGACCAGCGGTGACACTGGGCTGCGTGATCACGGGCTCAGAGGAGCGCCCAGGACAGGACCCCGTAACGACGCACTCACTGGAGCAAGAAACGACCTCATGCAAAAGGAGAACGTCCCCATCCCTGCCTGGATGCCTGCCTCCCCTTTCTTCATGGTGCTGCTCTGGGTATAAACATGTATCACCAAAGTCAGACTGTCAGGTGTAACACCCCAAATTTGGCACCCAAAATAAAATTTTAAGAACAGCTACAGCAGAAAAGATGTGCAGAGAAGAAAAACTCAGAACTTCAATTAATTATACTGAGAGTCATTAAATAGGTACGGTTAAAAGAAAGTGAGAAGAGTCATCTGTGAGAGCTGAGGCAGTGAAAGCATCTTGTCCAAAGCCGTCTCAGCCAGCGGGCAGGGCAACCCAGGTTTCCCTCCATCTGGTCATGCACCCTGCTTCTCCCCTGGCATTACATTTTGGAAGCTGGGAAAAGCCCCAGATTGCAAAGAGCTAATGCATGGCAGCAGCGGGGCAGGAGGAGAAGGCGGAGAGCAAAGAGGAGAAGGCAGAGGGCCAAGGGTGTTCTTGCAGGAGACCACCAGCCCTGACCTGAGGCTCAGTGGAGCTCAGGTGCCACAGCTTGCAGTTCACTAACAGGCAGACACTGTGCCCTGGTTGCTGGTTGTTCATCCCCAAGGGAAAGGCCCACAGCAAGCAGATTCATTAAAACCTCTTCTATTAGCCCCCAGCTCCTTTACCAGACCACTTATGCTCCTACAGCTTGGAAGCCCCAAGCCCTGGGGGCACAGCAGTGGCTGCAGCAGTGGGAAGTGACCCACCTCCATGGGAAACTGTCACCAACAACCCCCATGCAAGGTCCTCGCCAGCCCGGCACAAACCCCTTCTCCTCGCTGGCATTTCCGCGTGCAGTGTCAGCAATGCAACGGCAGCCTCCAAGAACCATTATGAGGCACCACTGACTCCAGAAAATGAGTTTACAGAAATAAATTCGGGCAAATAACAGGGTGAAATGCACACACGCCACCTCCATATTGTGACAGCTCAGCTAGGCTCCTCCACCTAAGCTAAAATAAACTAATTAAAGAACTCAAAGCTAACTTTAATAATCTAGACAGTACACAGAGGGGTCCCTACTCCCAAAAACAACTCTCATATCAGGAGAGGATGGCGATTTTGCTCAGCCCTTGCCCTGCAGAACTGTCTGAGCCCACCAAGGCAACTTTACAGAAGAGGACCAGAGTTTGCATTCAGCTCTCCAGGGATGATAGGGGTGGCAGGAGGTGAGCAGCTGGACCCCTTCTCCCTTTGTCCCATGGGGAGATGGGCTTCAGACACCAGATAAATGGGAGGGAAAGCTGAGGAGCCGGCTGTGGAGCCACTCCATACAGCTACACTGTGAGCAGAGTCACAGCCTGCTCTCTGCTGACAGCGCGTCAGTGGTGCACACACAGCCACACACCTATGGACAGGATACGCCATCCAAAAACTCAGCCATGATGAGGTTTCTCCTAATTATCCTTAGAGACTCAGATGGTGACAATCTTAAGATGAGGAAAATTCACCCATTTTGCTAGGACAGACTGGTCTGCTAGGAGAAAACAAGGGAGTCATTCTCAGTAGTGACCACAAAGCGTTTGTCCCTGTCTGTTTTATGGGGTGCAGGAGAGAGCATCCTCCCAGCATGGGCCGAGTGATGGACATCGTGGTGAAAGACGAATCGGGTATGGATGCCAGTGGCGGGGCAGCCTTGCCGGGTGGCAGCCGGTCCCTGCGGGTCAGGGCATCCCCTTCCCTGTGGTTAAACCTGTGGTCACTAAAATTTTCCAAATGCGCCACCGGCAGGAGAAGGTATTTCAGGATCTGGGGATTAGAGCCACTGATCCTGAAATCCCAGGCTTGGCAACGCGGTGAGAGGCTGCATTCCCCGGTGCCCGCTGACACTTCAGCCCCAGGCAGCTTAGCACAGCAAAAAGGTTAAAAATACACAAGCAGAGGCCGAGACGGCTAAAGGGATTGGGGATGACGAAGCCTTTCACCTCCACGCCGTGTCCGAGTGCACAACCCAGCCTGGGCAGACACTCGTAGACAGCAGGCACGCAGAGACGGGCTGCGATGAGCCATGTGTCCCTCAAGCCACGTCACCCAGCTGACACAGCCAGCACAGCTGATTCAAGGTGGATTTTTCTCCAGCATCACTATGTATTGTGAGAGCTGCTAGAGTAAAAAGACAAAAAAAAACCCAAAAAAAGAGTGTGTACACCAAAACATTGAGCGTGCAGGCTGCTGGATGTCACCAGCACCAGCGCAGAGTGCTCTCACATGGACACTAACTCTCACATGGACACTAACTTCTGACACAGCCCAGCGATGCACTGATGGGGATCCTCCGTTCAGCCAGCAGCCGGGATGGAGCGAGTTGTTCACCAGGCAGGAGATGAATCCCATCTTTCAGTGTGGCAGAAGATGCATTTTGAAACAGGAGGGGGTTCTGTCCTCTCCTCCTGCTCTGGGGATGGAGCTGCAGGGGCACTGGGCTTGTCCCAGGTTGCCATGGAGGGCACAGTCCAGAATCCTTTGGAACGTAGGTCAGGATTACTTTGAGCAACAGGGAAACTGAGGCAGGACTGATGGTGCATCCACACCACTGTTCCCACAGCATGGGCTTTGACAGAGCAACAGCTTTGTTCTTCACCCCATTCCAGCTCAGAGCCTTGCAACTTCCAAGATAGCAGCTTCTGGGCTGAGCCCACGGGGAACAAGGTCCCGGCAGATGCTTGTCCACAATGGGGGAACGGGCTGGTCCCATGAAGGGTACCTGGTACCTGGTGGCATCTTTGCAGGGATGACAGAAAAGCCATTTTCGTGCCTTACATCAGCAAGTCCATATGGTCAGCAGTAATCGCGGCGAGACGCCAGCCCTGCAGCCACAGGGGATGCCTTAACCTGGTGCCAGGTTAAACTCCATGGCGTATGTGCTACACGCGAGGGGAGCTGTGCCCACCGCCACACTGGCCACTCTCCCGCTGCGAGACACAGGGAAATGCTGTTGAATGCCTCCTCATTCCCATCTTGAGCTGCTCAGTCTCTATCACCTTCTGCTTCCAGCCCACGGCAATTAACACCCACGGGGTTATATTTAAATGCTCCTGTCAGAGGAATCCAAGCAGCTTCTACTTTCCACTTCTTTCTCAAGAAGTCCTGCATCTGTCATGCTGGGTCTCCTCTTTGCCACCTGACCGCTCACACCTTGGCTTTGCACCATCTCATAGCTGCTGGCTGCCAGTGCTGCACCCCCAGTAACCACCGCTGAACGCGCAGCGCTTGGCATCCATCAGCATCACCTTCCTCCACTTCCCCTTCCCACCAGAAACTTTTTTAGTACCAGCTTGCCCCAAACTTCGGCATGGGAGGGTGAGCAAGGCAGGGGCAGCTGGACCACGGTGAGGGAAGGAGACTGATGCTGCTGCTCAGTTCCCTTGTCCCCACAGCCTGGCTTTAGCCCCAAAGCTACCAGCTTGGAGACTAGGAGAGCATAAGAAGGGGGCACTCCCATCTCTACATCAATTTCCAACTGCCAGCAAGGGTGCAAGACCCCCAAATTGGGTGCAGGGCTTCCCAGGTGACAAGCACTGCCCCTGCTCCTCCCCACGGCCTCATGCCCAGCCCAAGCAGAGGGTCCTGCTTTGCCAGCAGAGACCCAAAAGCAAAGCCACAGCACGGGCAGATGTGCTTCTCCCAGCAGCCCTGCTCCCATTTTAGGGCAAAGTCCAGCATCACCATTTCCCAGGCAGAACATTTTCAGCTCCGGACCTCACCAGCATCCGTCTCCAAGCAACCCCAGTGAATCACGGAGAAAACCAGCCCAGGCCAGCACAGCCACCCTTTGCCCACCGGACACAGGTACACCAGGGAGGGACCGTCAGCTGCCACTGGGCCCCTTCAACAGGTTCCAAAAACACCAGCACGGCTGCAGGGGACCAGGAGGGGGGTTGTGCAGGACACTGGATCCCTGTTTGAGCCAGGATCTGGGATTGGCATTCACTGTTTATTATTTACTGCTGTCCTTTGCGAGCGGAGCTGCAGCCAGAGACAGGGGTGGTCAGGGATCAATGGCATGACCCGGACTGGAAATTCTGGGGTTTGCCTGCCAGAGTCACTGCCCGGCTGTGACAGCACATCCCAGTCCCCAGAAGTTCCCATCCCTGGAAGCTTCCCAAAATCTCCAACCAAGGACCAGCCATCATGACCCCCAGACAGGTCCCCCCTCTGGCAAACGTTCCCATCAGGGCCAGCCTGCACTGGCAGGGGAGACCTGTCCCCCCTCAATTCATCCTCTCCAAGGTCCAGTCTGCCCTCCTATCCCATATAATTCTTCTTCTCTCCCCAAATTTGTCTGGTGTCACTTTTACTTATGTTTTTATTGAAAGTTATCATTTCAGCACCATTTCCAAGTAACTGGGGGGGGAAGAGATGATGCATTTTGTCCACTTTTGAGAATAACTCAGCACAACTTCAGCCCATGCCTCTCCAGACCCACACAGTGACGGACGACCTCTCCTACCCAGTGACAAACCCCAAACCACAAACCACCGTCACCCCGTTGGAAAGGGGCTACACACCACCTCGTATCGTGATTTGTGAGGGATCCCGACACCGGGCAGCACCTTAGGGTGCCCCCCTTCCCCAGCTCAGCCCCCCAAAACAGACGCCCACCCTCAGCAGTGCCAAAGTCTGCCAGGCTGAGCGGCTTACAGGGGATTGACACCTGAAGAGTCGGCACCGCTACACGTCACCCACCCGGGGGAGGAAGAAAATCAGTTACCGGGAGGGCACCAAAAGCACCCCCGAACCCCAGCAAAGAACCCCAAGTTAGGTAAGATACAGCTCAGGGGGCTGCAGGCCTATGCTCTGGGTTTGGAGGCTGCAGGGCCACGTGCAGCCGCACAGGGCACCCTGGCTGGGGTGACCACTTCCCCCCTCCGTGCCCAAACGCACTCAGAGGGTCCCCCTCACACCGAGGTGCTCTGCACCCTGAGCCCCTGCTCCCTACCAGGGTGTGAGGAAAGGGGAGGCGGTTTGAGGAGAATTATTTGGAAGTTTCTTTCTTTGGCAGGGGGGATGGTGGGAGCTTCTTTTTTATTTGAGGTGGGGTTCTGGCTTTGGGGGATTGTTCTGGGGATGTGAGGGGGTTTTCTAAAAAAATTGGGAGGTTTTGGTTTGTTTGGGGTGTTTTTGATGGATTATTTTTATTTTGTTTCAGGGCACCGATTAGGAGGGGGTTTGGTTTTGGTTTATTTTGTTCGTTTGTTTGTTTTAAATAATTCTTGGAATTTTAGGGGTTCCTTTAGGAATCTGGGGGGCTCCTTTTTGATTTTTCCACTGGGGGTGCAGCTTTGTTATTGTTTTACTGATTTTTAACGCTTTCTTTTGGGGGAAGGGG
>NW_010209337.1:0-24489 GCF_000695765.1 Mesitornis unicolor
ACGTTCTGTGATTCTGTGATTCTGTAATAGACACGAATTGAAATGTAAAATATTCTGTTTAAAAGGTTTTTTATTGTGAAGGTGGTCAAACACTGGAGCAGGTTACTCTGAGAGGGTGTGGAGTCTCCATCTCAGGAGACAGCCAAAACCTAACCAGAGAAGGCCCTGATCAACTTGCTATAGCTGACCTTGCTTTGAGTGGAATGGTTGGACAAAGCAACGTCCAGAGGTGTCTCCAAACTCATGTGTTCTGTTCTTCTGTCCTCCGCTGATGGTGGAAGGCTCTGCGTGCCCAGGATCTGAGGTGGAAGAGTAGTGCTCACACTTTGCTTAACCCAAAACCCACAATTACTGGTGCAGGCAGTGGAGTTCGTCTGCAACTGTCAATTTATTCATCTGAGACTAACACCAAGAAAAATCCAATCAGGAGGGTGGTTTGGTTCCCCAGGAGCCTTGGAGACTGTGGCACAAAGCCACATTCAGAGAAGATACCTAGGACTAAACAGAAGCATGGAAATCACCCATGTTTTGAGTAAGATTATCAGCCTTGTAAGGAAGTCTAGCATCTCTATAGTCACTAGGGAATGGTTGAGTTGGAAACTAGAGTTATATCCCACACCATAGCCTAAAGGCTGAATCATCCAAGGAGTCAGATGGGTGACAGCAGGAAAGTAGCCATGCAGAGCTAGAAGAAGTCATTAGGCCATTGGAAAAAAAACATCCAGAAATAAGAGATATTGTACAGACTCTAATGAAGTAGTATTTGGAAGAAGGAAAGATCTCTCTATGAGGGAGTTGCTTTGATGTTAACTAATTCTTTGATACATTGCCATCTTCCTACCACCTGAGACCTGCACAGCTATACTTCAAACACCTACCCAGCTGGAAATAAGCTGAAAACCAACAGATCTTTTCCATTGATAAAAGCACTTTTCTGGGGTAAACACCAGGGAGGATGAAGAGGTACTTCAGAAAAATGACAGTGCCAACATGAGTAAAAGTCAGGATAAAAAGACTAGGAATTGTTTCAGGGTGGGAATTAGAAGAAAAGCTCTCACAATGTCCTGGAGGTCAGCTTCCATTTGTGTAAATCCAGTAAAGACAAGGAAAAAAAGTATTAAGATGTCTCCTAATCACTTTATATAATGGACTGAATGTGTTGGGGGAGAGAAGGGCCTTGTGACGGACGCTATCCTAGTCCACATTACAAGTATTATCTTTGAGAAGAATTACAGGAATGTAAATCATTTCTGCAAGAGAAACTCCAACTTTCCAGTTAACAAAAGCTGTGACTTGGACTCCAAGTACTCCTAAAGCTGTAGATAGGTTTCTCCTGGGAGAACAACACTTC
Source organism: Mesitornis unicolor (assembly GCF_000695765.1). Lineage (NCBI taxonomy): Eukaryota > Metazoa > Chordata > Aves > Mesitornithiformes > Mesitornithidae > Mesitornis > Mesitornis unicolor. Next base: position 1,352 of record NW_010209337.1, read on the forward strand.
ATCTTGCAGCAGAAAGGCAGAATTGCTTTTACAGAGCCCATACAGCCAAGTTTCTGCAGATTTCCTCCCTGCTTTTTGTCTCTGTGGCTGTGAAGGCTGGTAACTCAGACTTCATGTTCTTCGAAATATGCTTTGCCTTTTACAAAAATCTATAACATCAGGAATTTAACACTCTCAAGAGCAAACAGATGGGAGGAACCTCCATTAAACACCATCTGCAGCAACACTATAATTTCATAACACTTCCTGACATGAAAGATCATCCTTTTTCCAGTCAAAAGAAGCCTGATATGGGGGAGAAACAAATCTGAGCTTGCATCCCTAGTTTCTCTATATTGACATACAAAGAGGAGCTAAATACTGTGAATCCAATTTTAGATCAGTGGTGGGTGCCCTAAATTGGTGCTGATATTTATGATGGCATGTAGGAGCACGATGGCTGGCAAGTCACTTAGATTCCTTCCTTCACACCTCCAGTGACCACGTCATACTGCCTGATTTGCACACTTATTTCAGGAAGGGGTAGTTTTCTCCTTGGAAATTCCTCTTTTTCTCCGTTGACAATAGAAAACCCCCTAGAAGATCATCTTAGACTAGATACCTGCTACCTGGCTAAAGCTGTACGTTGAATCCAAACCTAGACAAGTCATTGAAGCCCACACAGAAGTGGAGAACTGAGCTGCATTCCAGCTGTCTGTTCCCATCTCTGAAGCCCCAGTCACCGGTCTCAGCTTCCTTAATGATGCCCACAGCTTGCCAGTCACCACAAATAAGAACACATGAGCTCATAGCTGCCTCTTGAGGCTAAACCCTGAAATTCTAAGAAAGTACTTAGCAGTCTTCAGCAGGGAGATGCCCAAGCAGTGCTGCCATACAGCGCAGTGTGAATCCCTTTATCCTGTAGCTTCCTCCCATGCCTGGCAGCAAAAATATGGCTGAGTTCATTTTATCCTCCCCTGGGCATGAAGTCTGGTAATCTGCTAGGAGGCCTCACGGCACCATTAGCATCCGACTGGTTCCCACTCAGTCAGAGGGGTACCAGCCACACTGCTGTTGTCTCAGTGATTTACTGGAGCTGGGCCCTGAGACAGCTATGGGAATGCCAGATCCTAAATAGCTCCCGTTGGAGATGCAGACAGAAAACGTATGACCCTCCACCACAGGGAGGCAAAATGCTTATCACCCAAGGCACTGCAAGATCGTTCAATTTGTTCACTAGGAAATGCACACCAGCAATATTGCCACAGGTGGAGACTGCTGAGCTCACAAGTACAGACTAGACAAAATGTATTTATCTTAGAAGAGAAACGGCAGGAAGGGAAGCTGTGTGGGGGGGTTAATCTACATCTGAATTTCAATCTCCTTCATCTAATACAAAGAAAACAGGGTTTAGAGCAAGGTGGAAGGGAGGAGGTGGGACTGGGAGGTGGCAGTAGACCAGTTTCTCAGCAGAGAGTAGGCTTCTCTGCTTCTGCTTAATTGATTAATTCCTTCTTAGCAGAGTCATCTGTTTGATGTGCTTTTCCTTAAAAGCAGTTCAGAAAGTTCATGGGAGTTAATCCGTGAAGATGGCTGGAGCCGCAAAGCCAAGCATCTGATTAAAGGACAAGGCGATCGCTTACAGCTTAGCTGCTTTCAAAGTTGTTCCCGAAGTCTTTGCTAACCTTCATATTTCAAAGTTCATTTCTTGGCATTGGGGAATTTAAAGGAGAAGGTTTCTTTTTAATACTATTATTATTATTGCAATCAAAAAGCACGTAAAATAAATTCAGAGGAAGGCCACACACAAAGTCACATGCGCACCAGTAAAAAGAAGCAGATGAAAAGATACACAGGCAAGCGCAGACACAGCAGCTCCCATTTCACAGCCTATTCAAAACAGCTTGCTCTGAATTCAGTGCATGCACTCACCACTCACAGATAAAGGCAATGCCATTACTTGTGTCACTGCCAGCTGCCTGTACCCAAGAACTTAGAGAAACAAATAGCATAAGTGTGTTTTCTCAGTAAGGGTTTGCATTACTGCTATTTGCAACAAAACCTGGCCATCAAGATAGAAAGGTGGGCAAATACCCCTAAGGAGATACAACTCAGCTGTGCTAGTGCTGAGTGATGTAATGAGGTGACTTAAATCCTCTGATGATGCTATACAAGGTAGTAATGATGAGGGATGATGTGGAAAAATTGCAGAGGGGCGTCGCACTACTGAGTGATTTTTTTGATGAAATAGCAGCTGAAATTCAGTCTAAATAAGTATAGGGTGGTACACATGGGGAAAAAAGCGATCCTAACTTTACATACAGTGATGAGCTTTGAATGGACTATTACTTACTCAGGAATGAGTTGGTGTTTATAATAGGCAGTTCTATGAATACGTCACCTCAGCGCTCAATGGTGGTGACAAAAAGCAAATTGAACGTTAAGAATTAATAGAAAAGGAATAGAGATCAAAATAGAAAGCATTATTATGTCCCTGGGAAAATTCAATCTGCGCCTGCTTCTTGAATGTTTTGAGTAGGTCTGATGTCCCCGCTCCCAGAAAGGATGCAGCAGAACTGGAAAAGATACATAGAAGGACAATAGACTGATCAAAGGTATAGAACAATGAGGTACTCTAGGAATATTTCATCTGAATAAGAAATGACAGAAGCAGAGGTTGGTAATGGTCTAACAGATTATGAGTGGCACAAAGAGGATGAAAGAGAGCAACTATTTTTTGTTTCTTGAAAAAGACAAAAATAGGTGCTGGAGATGATAGCAGGTTGGAACAAAGAACCTGCTTCACACAATGTGCAGTTAATATGCAGTTAATCCATCCTTGCCAAGGGGTGATGCAAGTGCTAAATGTTTACTTCATCCAAAAATTTTTCAACAACTTAATGGGAAAAAGATTAATGGAATTCCTAGTAAATACAAAAATACCTTAGGAACATTTATGATTCTGTCCTCTGGAGGCTGTAACAATATAGGCATTACTCTGTGCTTGATATTATATTCTTTCCCATACTGGGTTAGGTAGACCTACAGTATGATTCACCACGGATGTTATCAGTACTTGCATTATGTTAATAACCATCATGTTTATTTCCTAACTTCTCCAAAGCTTCATTCTGTCCTGGTCACAGTCAGCCCCGTTTTCCCAGCCATGATCATCTCAGAGTCCTTAGAATCAGGCTCCAGAGATGTCCATCCTCCTTCTGGCATAAATTTATTGAGATGCTCCATCACATCCTGTATTAGACTATTACAGAGGACAGTTTTTTTCATTACCTTGTAGCTGTGTTCCTTGTGTTCCTGATGGCACCTCAATGGTTGTGTTTAAGGACTTAAGAATTTGTAATAGCCCTTCAGGAAGGCAGGAGTCTGACATGTTTTCTGAATCAGCTTCAAGCCTTCTGAAGAGGTTTTTCACACTAATGCAAATTTTCTCAAGTTCTTGGAGATATGGCTATGAGTCAAACTTCACTGCTTTGTACTTGTGCTTTGCAATTGACATTGCCTTCAGTAGTACGGTCAGATCAGGAGAGGAAAAGGATTCAACAGTATGAAAGAATATTGACCATGCCAGAATTCACCTCTACAAAAGACCACATAAGGTTCCAGCAGATGTAGAGTCACAGTGGAACGGGCATGAGATCTGCACTGCTGCCTTTACCATATGACCTTGTCCATGGCACACCACTTCCCTGTATTTCAGCTTCCCTATATATAGCAAAGCTTCCCTGTTTATGGTGAAGCTAACTCTCTTTCAGGAGAATTGAGTTAAAGGATGGCCAAAACTGATAATGTCATTACTCATACTTGAGTATGGCTCACGTCCACACACATCAAATGCAATATAAATAATATTCACAAGGACAGTCATTTATAGTCTCTCATTTTCAGTCTGGACTAGTTAAAAGACTTAACATTTTGGTCCTACCAGGAGATCAGTGGAGATTAAAGTTTTTGGACAGTTCACAGAACCACCATCTGGGAGATGATCAGCCTGAAAAGGGATTTGTTTGGTCTCTGGGGTGTAGGGTTACAAAGGGTATGATCCAGATCCCAAAGGCACACAGCAGAGCATCAGTTATCACTGATGGCACTGGGTGGACCTGTGAAGTCTGGCTATGGAGCAGGAGAAAGCATCTGCTGACAGATCTTCAGCTTCTGGACCAGGCATTCATGTGAAAGTGAACTCTCAGTTGTTGACCTTGTTTATGCCTTGAGGCCCTATTTTTAAAGTCCATATGCTATTGAGTGACATGCCAGAGCTCTGATCTCCAACTCCAGATGGATACTCATGGAGGGTTGGAAACAGCTGGAAACTGTTTGGTGTGCTAGTGTAAAGGGTATTAGGATCCTTTCTGAAATCTGGCTGTAGATGAAGCAGTCTGTGCAGATGCAGACCAGGTTTGTTGAGGGTTTGTAACTCCTCCAGAGTAAACACAATACAAGAGAACAGAGGTTGCAGAAGCAAAGAACTGGTCAAGGAAATGCTAAGTTTTAATTTATCCCACGTACCATTTCTCACTTGATTAAAACATCTAATTAAGGAGCAGAGTCACCACTTCATTCAACAGCTTACACCTCTACAGAGTGAATTAGTCATTGAGTAGCAACAAACAGGCTCACCTCTGCTGGGACTGGGACATCTCACCAAAGTTTGATCAACTGCAAAGTAGTTGTCAACATGCGAGCTACTTACCCTGCACTCCCCTCATGGTCTTAAATAGTCACAGTACACGTTGCCTAAGGCATCTATTTCAGGAGAAAAACCCAAAATAAATGTCCTAAAAGCATTAACATTTCTCTATTGGCTTTAAATGCGGCCAGGAATGGTCACTTCACATGGCCACTCTCATAAATAGGATAAGCCAGGGGAAAGCATCTAAAATCACAAATGCAGCTGCTGTTGATGATGGGGACTTACAAAGGAAATGAACTAGCTGGAAGTAGCTGGGCTTAGATGTGCCTCTAACTGGCTTCTCATATGGCCACTGGGGCGGTCAGGTTAGCTAGACCTCAGACTGCACTTATGTTCTTTCAGAAAAGATATCTGCATTTACTCAGATCATCCTCATGAAAGATAAACAAGCTTCCAGTGGATGATGTTTTAACAACCACTTGTTCCTACTCACTGAAGATGTCTTTAAAATGCCAATTGAACCAGGAGAGCTGACTTGGCCCAAAGTTACCAGACATAAACGCTGGTGCTGAAACATCCTTTCTCTGGATGGGTTTAAAAAGATGCAAGCCCTTTTTTTCTATACTGCAGTCCGTAAAGAGAATTGTGGTTGGCTGGTTGGTTGTTTTATTTTACTGTATGAAAAAACTCAAAGCATTCAGTTGTGGGATATTAACGAGTTAGTCTAAGGAAATGTAGGCAGGCAGAAAACTCAGAAATATTTCACCAGCATCCAGCAGCAAAAGTAATCAGTGGAAGCCTGTCTGCTAAGGACAGGGCTGAACACTTTCATTGGTAAGGCAGGAGACTGAAGAAGATAGAGCCCTTTTGAATGACCAGAAATGCTCAGGTCCCATGGTCCAACCAGGCCATGGAGTGATTGTGGACTTCGTCTTAGTGTCCTACATATTCCCCGTCTCATTCCCTCTCTCTCCATCTCACTTGAAGCATTGGCTGAGGTAAACACCAGTTGTTACGATAGATTCACAGTGTCCATTTGCAAGCCAAGATGTCATTGTAACACTGCAATAACTCTTTATCTTCAGACCTGCAGTGGTGATGAGGTGCCATATGCACCACAGAGCCTGCACCACCCATGCTTGTGCCAAAAGCATCTTAGAAACGTGTGGGTTGGGTGTGAATGCAGAATAGATTGGTTGTCAATGCTGTGTTTAGATACATGGGGCAAGGAAGTGCAGGGTGAGTCGGTAACTCTGAGGTCACTCACCCAGTGGAAATTCAACCTACGTGTCCTTCATGACAGTGCATCAGACCTGTCTTTCCTTCTTATAACATCCCTCAGCCCTTGGCTGAAGAGCAGCAACAAGCAAGCTGTGGTTGGACAAAGAAATTTGGAAGAGAGAACCTGTGGTTCATATAGTGGACAGGTGAGCTAGTCAAACAGTGTTATCATCTGTGGGTAAAATAACAGCTCAAAGGGATCAAGACAAGTCAGACTAAAGATATTGTAATTGAATAAAAATACCTGTGCTTTCTTGCAGTTCAGCTAATCCACATTAACAGTTCAGACAGATTTACTTCCAAATGACATCAAGAGCACAGACTCCTGGGATTTTAGGGCAAAAAGGCACGAAGTATGTTTTTAACAAAAGAGTATTTAAGTGAAATTTGTTGGCCACCTTTCTCCTTTCCTCCACTCAGACTGACCTTCACCCAATTTGGCTTTAGAGAAGATTTTACTTAGGGAGGGAATAAGCAGAAGGTTGCTCTTCTCTGGACTGATACCCTGTCCCCAGGCACGCAGCATGCAGACTGAGGTCAGCAGAGGTAGCTAAATTTTCATTAGGAACAGATGCTTTTATCGTGGTTTAAAATTCTCAACACAGAAATCAGGAGGGATATCAAGCTGCCTGCTTTTACCTTTTATCACGTCTTTCAGTATGCGACATCATCCTATTGATGAAGGTCAAGTTGATCTTAGCGCCTTTCTGACTCATTGAATATTAGCAATGGCCGGAGGCAGGAGAAGCCAGTGATTTGATCTGACAGGCCAGGAGGTAGCACACCAGCAGTACAGCAGGACATGGGATGCAGAAATGGGTGATGCCATGATCCATTGTGACAAGAGGAGAGTTTTGGATGGATGGACCAATGGCCTGAAATAACCCAGCAAGGGCAGGATAGATACAGGTAAAAACCTTTGGTCCATGTCCATTCCCACTTCAATGGGATAAATCCAAAGTAGCCTCCCTTAGCTAATGACATGATTGCAGATTTATTGTGTGAGATCTTGTGATGTCATGAACCAAGTCCTTCCCTTTCCCAAGTCCATGGATTCTCTGACCAGAAAACAGTGCTTAACTGATGGACTAATGTCTCTCCTTCCCTCTGTTGCAAATTAGAAAACCTCTTCCAGTGACTTCAATCCCTGCTCCAGTGAAGAACATTTGCTACAGTACGACCCCATGCTTGATGAATAAGGTTGTCTCTGGTGCAGGACAATGTTGCACGGCTGGTGAGATGACTGAGCCTGCAGATGAGCCAAGCCTTGTGATGGGAAGGAAACTCCCCAGAAGGCACCATCTGCCCCATGCTGCTCTGCTGCACTCCTGTTGATCTGTAATTCTCTGTCTAAAGATGCAGGACACTTGTGGGCTGCAGACCAGGCTGGATCTAACATGCGGCCATCAGAGCAGGAGAGAAGCAGTAGCAAGAACTCGATGTGTGCTGCCTGGCTAACCTGTAACTTGCATTTGGCAAAAGTCAAGCCTGTATTTGAAGACACCAGGTTTACTCCCCGGGTGATTTTTCACAGCCTTTCTTCCAAAGGGCTATTTCTCATGCATTCAGCATCTGAGTATTTTGAGAAAAGGGGTCTTTACTCCTGCAGGCTCATGGGGTCAGGGACAGCTGGTAGCTATTTCATTTCAGCCCTCCTGCTTTCTCATCCTGTGAAATTTCATGCCAGCTGTGGTCACCTGTTTGATTTCCCTTTGAGTGGCTGCCTTCCTCCACAAATTAATTTTGATTAAGCTTGTCTTGTCTGGCAGGGAGGGGTTCTCTTAGCAGTGTGAGTTTGAAGCACCAACTCTTTTTATCTTTCTTTTTCCCCTGCACTGACTCTAATTTTGTGGTTCTTTGCCTTCCCCAAAAATAACCTTCAGACCCAATTCTGAACTGTCATATTCATTACATCACAGCTGTCTGCAGACGGGGCTTATCACTTGCAATCCACTCAGTTACATTTGTGATTAAAACTGATTGCAAATGTGATCCTGGCTGCTCAGCCTGGAAATTGGGAACGTCTTTATAATTTCTGACAGCAGATCATGAGGCCTTAGATGAGCCTGGCAGGGCTGCAGCGATAGGACAAGATCTTTGCAAGCCGGTGGAAATGCCGGTGCAATACAGGATATAAAAAAAAAAAACCAGGATATTTAAATACAGGATGGCCCAGGCTAAAAACCCCAAGGTGGAATCTGGTAAAGGTAGGGGGTGAAAGCTAAGCTCAGCTCTTGACTGCCAGAGCCATGCCTAGGAGTAGGTGGAGGAGGCAGTTGTGTAGTAAAGAAAACCAGACCATTGCCTGAACTGCCCAAGCCAGGGCTCTATGAAGTCATGTCCTTTACTCATTTTTGGGCACCAGTAACTCTTGGAATCTGTGTAGCTGTTCCCAGGAAAACAACTGGTGTGCTTCTTCCTAGAAGCATAGAATCACAGAATCATTAAGGTTGGAAAAGACCTCTGAGACCATCCAGTCCAGTCATCAACCCAACCCCACCATGGCCACTAAACCACATCCTGAAGTGCCACATCTACACATTTTTTGAACACCTCCAGGGACAGTGACTCCACCATTTCTCTGAGCATCCTGTTCCAATGCTTGAGTAATAGCAGTAATAGCACTAGCAACACAGCTTAGTCTCCAGGACTCTGACTTCTGTAACTACTACTGCCCCATGCTACTCACTTTGCCATATTTGAACTATTTATCTCTTGTTTTATCAGAGTAGGGCTGCAAAATTAAACTTTGCAGAGTGATGAAGTCTTAAATGTGCTCAGACAGTTTGTATCTTGCTCCAAAACCTGGAAAGGGTTCCATCGTCTTTCTGTTGTCCTGAACCTTAGCTTCACATCACATATTTATATACTTAAAATTAACTAGAGACTTCAGGTTTATTTAATCTTATCTTTATAACATAATTCACTTTTTTTGTCCACCTGATCTCATTGAGGGTTCATTGCCTTGTGTTGAACTAAAGCCTGATTTCCAAAGTTTGTTGTGAAAAGACTGAAAATTCACCAGTTTCCTTGGGAGCTTCTTCCAGCATATTAAATCCTCTCCCTGTTTCACCTTACTGTTTATTTCCTCCAGCCTGATTTGAGATATGCTTTTCTTCATTCCCTTCCCTCTGAAACTCTCCATCTCCATAAGGAGGTAACCTCTATGACTTCATTCTTATCAACTGAACAGGGAAAGGGTTTGAAACTTTGATTTTCCTCCAGACTTTTGAGTCATTTTTGTTGCTCTCTTCTGATGTCTCTCCAAGTATCAGATGTTCTCTTGCAGGCATGGACATCAGAAAGGGGTCTCCAGTTTTCCTCCATACCCAGAGAAAAAATGACTTCTCCCATCTAACTCAACATGCCCCAGCTTATGCATTCAAGGACTGCATTAGCAATTCTGGTGACTTTAGGGCGTTGCTTTAAGACCTTGTTTCAAGTCATTGGACTGGCCTGGCTGTCTCGGGGTTGCTGTTTTCCAGCACAGGCTCTTCCTTTCCTGCCCATGTTCCAGACTTTCTTTGTTCAGAAAAACAAACCTTTGCAGAGAGCTATCTCTGTGCACTGGGATTATTTGTCTAACTAAAGATGTGGAGGTGATGTGCCTCTGGTAGGAGCTCAGTCACTAGGATTGCCCTATAGTCAGCAGAGACACCCAAAATAGTCTGCTTTTCTGCCTGAGATTTCCCCCTTTCTCCGTATTGGCAGTAGGCTCTCAAGATCTTAGATAGAAACCAGAGCTTAGCTGAAATCAGCCTGCATCTGTGTTGCCATTCATCTGTTGTAATGCATTTTTGTAATGTTTTGTGTAGAGCTCCTTTTCCCTTATTATAGCTGTCTGTTCTTATCTCAGAAGCAGATCTTACTGCCAAGGGAAAGAAATAGCTCCTCCTAGAGGGCTGGTCATCCTAAATTATGGGTAGGATTTGCCAAGTTAAGGTTGCAAGTTTACTAAAGGGGTACCTATATCTTGAATTAAATATTTCTCTTCTTTGACACAATTTTCACCATAATTAGGTTTTAAGGTTAGAAAAGGAAGGCTCTATACCATTCACACTCCTCTTCTTTAAGAAAGTAGTTTTCTGCCTTCATTTCCTGCCTTCATTTCCTCTGTTTTTCAAAGAAGCAAAATCTTCTGTTTGTGCAAGTGAAACCCAGGGTGATAAATTTTCGCTCCCAGAACAAACCTCAGTCTCTGGGTGAAGTATGGCATCTATCTAACAGCACAGGGAAATGTTATTACTTGTTCAGAATAGTCCAGAGTCAACCTCTGCTTCAGTGTAGGTTGCATTAATTGGAAAACTAAGCAGAGCACTGTATTTATTTTAATAAAGCAACGGAGGGACGTGTCCCAGATGGGACATGTCCAGGGCATACTATAGACCTTGCCACAAGATGCCTGGCTTGCAAGGTCCTGGCTTGCAGTGCATGGTTGCTAACAAATCATTGCTGTCACCTTGGCAGTGGTACAAATACCATAATATTTGCCTTTGGCTCCTGCCTTGGATGTCCCTTCTTTCATCACGCCACTACAAGTATGGTCACTCTGCAGATCACTCTCCATAGACATGATTTGGATTTATTTGTGGGTGTTGTTGCAGTGACCTTGCTGCTCTGGAGGCTATAAACTTGCCTTGAAGACCTGTATGGACTTCCTTCACGCCAAGATGCATCTTGCCAAGAGCACCTCTGTCATAACGTATTTAAGAGGCGAAAAAAAAAACAAACCTCCTGTGGAACCTGCAGTGGAGAGAGGACTGGGAAGTGAGAGAAACAACCCTGCAGATGTCAAGGTCAGTGTAGAAGGAGAGGGATAAGGTGAGCAGGAGCAGAGATTTCCCCACAGGCCATGATGAGGCAGACTGTCCCCCTGCAGCCCATAGAGGTCAATGGTGGAGCAGATACCCACCTGCAGCTGTGGAGGACCCCAAACCTGAGCAGGGGGCTGTGCTCAAAGAGGAGACCCACACTGGAGTAGTTCATGAGGAATTGTAGCCCATGGGAAGGACTCATGTCAGAGAAGTTCAAGGGGGACTGTCTTCTGTGGGAGGAACCCCAAGCTAGAGCAGAGGAAGAGTGTGAGAAATCCTCCCGCTGAGGAGGAAGGAGCAATGCAGACAATATGTGATGAACTGATGACAGTCCCAATTCCCCGTCCTCCTGCACCACTGCAGGGGAGGAGGCAGAGAAATCGGGAGAAAAGTTGAGCCCAGGAAGAAAGGAGCAGTGGGGGTAAGGTGTTTCTAAGGTTTGGTTTTATTTCTCATTATCTTACTCTGATTTGATTGGTAACAAATTGAACTGATTTTTTCCCCAAGATGAGTCTGGTTTTTGCCCATGCCCACAACTGATGAGTGAGCCCTCCCTGTCCTTGTCTCAACCTATGAGCCCTTTGTCATATTTTTTCCTCCCCATCCCACCGGCAGGAGGAGTGAGCAAGCAGCTGTGTGGTACTTAGTTGCCAGCTGGGCCTAAACCACGACAAGGAAAGATGTTTTACAGAGCATTAAAATTGAAAATAAACTCTGTTGTGTTAAATCTGTGGGAGATGGATGATTGCTGCCTGCAAAGACAGAGTTTGGAGGAAGAGAACATTTCCACATCTGCTGTGGGACCTGCACACAATCCCTCTATGGCAGACAGTTGTACACCCCTCATATGAGTTGGCTGAAGTGGAATAAAAATGAGTGGAGTTTGCATCATCAAGCCCACATGTTCCCTACAGCCTTCTATTATTTAAGCCTGCAAATCCAGCCTGGCTACCCAAAGCGGACCCCTGCTTTTAAATAGCATGGAAAATGAGAGGCACAGATTTCACCGCAGTATTCCTAGGACATTCAGTTTCAGTGTCTAAGCCAAAATTAACATGCAACTTGCAACCAAAAGGCTGCTAGTGACAAGCAGCAGCTTTGAAGGTCACCTCGCCTCCAAGTAAATAAATAAACAGTAAATACGGAAACAGGCAGCAATGAATAAACCAGACAAAGCAAGAGACATACCACTGGCTTGGACTTGATCTTTTCTTATTTCTTCTCTGCTCTCTTCACTTCCATTTCCCCAAAGGTCGGTGCTAATAGGAGACCCCTCTTATTGCTCATGCATACCACAGCATCTTCACCAGCCTGCCTATTTCAGAGACCCTGATACCAATTCAGAGCCTAAGCTAAGAGTGCAAATAGTGTCATCTCCACAGTTGATTACTTTAATGAGACCTTCTATCAGTGCCAGGGCATGACAGGTGGGAGGGTCTGCTGCAAATACTGTGTTTGCCTCTAGACCAGAATCTGTGCCTTTCTTGCTAAAGCAAAATCCTGATGCTGGGTATTTGTTTTCCATGCTCCTCTCTGCCATGCCTAATGAGATCCTGGCCCTGCAGGCTGAGTTGACTTTTTCCAACAGTTCTTCCAGTTTGGCCACATGGCCAGATAATGCACAGTCTGGGAGTGCAAATCACTTGGGGAGCTGTGCTAAAGCTATTTCTGATTGGTTTTGCACCATGCTGGACCCATCTGCCAGACTGGAAGAGATGTTCACAGGAGGAGGTACTGGAGATAGCGACCTGCTTCAGGTCTTTCTTCTTGAGCAGAGCACATACACAGCCAAGTGGGGACTCTGCTTCTTCTCAAAGTGCCTAGTCTCTTGAGTATCCATCCTACACATGTGCTCCCAGGCTCTCTTTCGGAGTGAACCAGCGGCTCACTGCAGACAGAAATCTGGTCAAGCTGACGGGACAATTTCACTGGGATGCTCTTCAGAGAAACACCATGCACATCCTGCACTAACTGGGTCCAGTGCTGTCCCAACAGGCCTTGCTCACTCAAACAAGCTTCTGTCACACTCCAGGTCATAAAACACATACTCTGGCATCAAGCTTTGAAAATAATTTACTGAGGGGCATGACATACCTTGCTGCCAAAGAGCATAGCTTCACTGGGACCAAATATTTTGTCAATGTCACTGGCTACTCACACATATAGTCCAGCAGAAGCCAGAGCTGAATCACAGGGAAGTTTTCTTCATCCTAAAGAAATATGCCTTCTGAACATGCTCATACAGCCTGAACATACAGGTCTTGTCCTCCTTGGTCTGTCTGCTCACTGCACTGTTACTTTTGAGATGAGTCCCACCAATCCATCTACAGTAGAAGAGGCTGAGGACACTCAGCATCTCACCCTGCTGCTATTCACCTCATTCATTTGTGCTAGATAGATTTAATATATTTATATATAGATATTAATATGGGATCTCATATATTTTGGTATCCTGGAAGACCTAGAAGGATTTTCCTTCTTCTGTGATAGGGGATACTGGGATCCATCTCAGTGTCATGTTCAAGCCTTCCTAAACACACAGTGGAAGCTGTATGGTCATGCTATGGCAGGGCTGGAAACAGAAATGTGGACAGGAGCTCTCATACAACTCTATGCATTCTTCCATGCTTGCAGGCCTGGGGTTCATCTTGCAGCATAGTGAAAACCAGGATGCCTGCTTTGTGAAAACTGTGGTAACCCTGAAACCCACCATCAGAGCCTATAACTTCAAGAAGAAACTAATCCTCAGAATGAAATGTCCCTAAGGTAATAAGAGACAGTGGAGACAGGCAACAGAACTTTTAAATACACTGAGAATAACAGAAACATACCTTTGGTGTTAAAGAAATACAGTCTGATGGTGTTCCTTCTTCCTATTACAGCCCAGTGCCACAGCTCCTCCATGTCATGACCAGACATAACAAAACCTTACCCCATGACTTAATATGCATGATGTCAAATATTGGGAAAAAGCAAGCTGAAACATCTGTTAACATCTCACCTCACAGACCCAGACTGATCCCTCATCTCAGCTCCTTTCAAGCACTGCAGTGAGATGTTTCAACCAGAAACACTTCCAGCTTTTCCAACGAGACAAGAGGGACAAAGTGGCCCCCAACATAAAGCACAAAACACTGGATCTCTCAATTTCCCCATCTGTAAGTCTGATGTGGTGGCTCTAGTCCTGACCCTCTCTACATGGCTGGCACCTGGCTCTGTCCCCACAACTGGCTAGAGTCATCTCCACGGAAAGTGGAAACTGCCTGGCAGGAGACCAGGCTATCTTTTCCTTATTTCCTCACTATTGAATCTTCCCCAATTAACATGATGATAATTGTTACCCCGTGGGCCAGACATGATTAATCAGCAATTTTCTTCTTCCTGCCTCCTTCATTTATTTATTTATTTATTTTTAAGAACAGCTGGGAAATGTCATTGTCTCCTTCAGTAGAGTTTGAAAGCTCCTCCATCTGGACAATCTAATTCCCGATGTAAATATAGAGAAAAGATGGAAGAGAAGAATGATGTCCCAGGGGAGACCCTCCACCCTCTACATCCCCCCAGCTCTGCCTGAGGTGACTTTCCCCCTCTTCCGTCATTGTCCTGGCCTTTAGGAACAGAGCCAGCCACTCCGCTGAAGGGGAACTGAATAGGTGACAGTAAATTGAAATTAACATCTAGCAGCAAGGAATACAAAGCAAAGATTAATGGCTTTTTAATGCTCCACTGTTTTACACTCGGAGCACTTCGTTTTAATGGTGTATGCAGGGGATGGAGAATAAAAAGTGTGCGCATGTGGGAATACAGCTTTGTACACACACATCTCTTTCAGTCTTTCTGTAATTTTCACCATTAAGAGACAATCTAGCACTCTTTAGCTTAGAATTACATAGGAAAGCATTATATCTAGCTCATCTCATCTAGTGCATCGCAACTAAAAATGGAACAGAATGAAGTCATTAAAAGAAAAGTCCTCTAACTAACAGTTACCCAGTTAATTGTTTTTCTGTTTTTAGTTTAATTATAATGTGAACCATTTGATAAATTAAGTAAGTTTATATAGCCTCCCCCACTCTTGCCCTAAGGAAGGTTCCAGTAAGTCTTACTGGATGATAATTATTTGCCTATTTAGGAGATATGGCATCTTCAGGACCATGGGTAACAGTTTCAGCTGTTCATCATTTCATGTGTTGACATATGCTGGTAGTTATCTACGTCACTTGGCTTGATGAACACTTAGAAGAGCCAAGCATTCATCAGTCATTCTTATACAATGCTTTTTCTTTTTTTTTTTTTAATTAAAAAAATTACCTCATATAAGTATTTTCGAATTTCTATCTAACAATACAGTCGTACCAGGTTGGAGATGAAATTAATGTAGTGTGACTGCAGCCAACAGCTAATCAAATATTGTGATTTGCAGCAGAATTGATCAAGGTCAAATTGAATGAAACTGTGATCAAGTGAGGTAGTTTTTAATAAGTGAGATAGTTATAAATGAACCTCTCTGCCCTTTGAATAGCTGCTCACTTCACCTGCTCTTGGATGTCTGCAGAGTAGACCTTTCCTTATGATCTGGTGGTCTAGGTTACTTTATAGCCTATAGAAAGAGACATGACCTTGTCTTCTAAAGCAGATACCTAGAACAAGTCAGATGAATGTTTCCCTTGAAGTAGCTTTCGCCCCCTGGGAGAAAAAGAGTCAGACTACAAATTCAGATGGTGATGTCCACCTGTGGATACCTGCGGTTAGCTGAGATGAACTCCATCCTTCCATTCAGGCTGACCACACAACCTTTGTTTTTAGAAAGCTATTTAAAAACATTTCTGCTCAGTAGTGTACCACAAAAGGTCTCTAGGTTCCTACATTTCTCTATGACTATATTCACACCAGAGGATTCATCTCCAGCAAACAACAGACTGTTAGAAATAGAGCAATACAATGGCATCAAACTTGGCAAGTGGCTCCACTAGGAAACCAAAGCAATTTTTATTTTATAGCTCAACACCACATTGACCCTACTGAGGTTTCTTTTTTAGTCTGCAGGAACAAATGCAGGGTGATTTATACCTGGGAATATCACTTGACATAAATTCAATAGTGGGTATAATTATGTATAAAAGCTCCCCTGTTACAGAAAAAAAAAATAAGACTTTAATAATCTTGTTTGTGGGTTAAAAAAGGAAAACAAAGACAGTATATTCCTTAGTCAGACAGAGGAGATGTTTGTTAGTATTGCTATTGATTAGTAACTATGGCAAAGCCCTAAGAAGCACAGATATGAATTTCATAAGAGGAGTAACTGAATGATCTCATTGCAGGATGCAAGATCTACAGCAGCATTTATGTTGCTGATGTTCAACTCTTTCATTCCCTCTGCTGTCTTTATAAACAGCTACTGGCAAAAACTCTTTCCCAGACCCTTACTGCAGCTGGTAACCTTGAAGTCACAGCTGGCTACCTTGGATCAGTGCAGAGGTCCAGCTGGTCTTTCTGGAAGTGAGGTTCTTCTGGAGCATCCCATGTTGTTCTGGATGGCAGAATGTACGCAAAGCTGCTTCAATCTCAGCTGGGAAATCTGACAACACTGGGAACTCTACCAAGCGTGAGAATAACAAACATGATGCTGTGATGGCTAGCAAATGGAGGGGGAAAATCCAAAGAAGGTAAATCACCAGCCTATGTATCCCATAACATCGATGTTACCAGAATATTTGAATCAACACATCACTATTCTACTTCCAAAAAAACCCCACAGAGGATATTTGGGATCTATCTGTGGCCTTTTCAGGGGTTAATGTCCTGACAAATATTTTAAGAGATCTTTGGCTTCTCCTTGGGAAGACTTTGGCAAAGCAGTAATACACATTTCATGAGTGATGCTATTTTCATGGCTATGATGCTGATGATACCAAAAATGGTTTGCAAACAACAGGAAAACTTGTTAAAGGATGAGAGGCTCATAAGTGGTTTGATGAAGCCTGAAAACACATCCCATCTCCCAACACATCATACAACACTGGCAACCACTAAGGACAGCTTATCTCTGCCTGTGCTATTGCCATAGCTTTGGGTCATTGGAATAAGTATATATGTCTCCCATTTTTTAACTAGCAGGAGAGATAAGGAAGGCACATAAGTCAACTAACTGGTGCTATCTCTCTGTCTCATCCCATATATACAGACACTATTCGTCCACATGCACAAATATAGTTGATCTTCATAACTGGGGAAGACTTTCCCATGTGAAAATAGGAAGTACTCCAAAGAGACCTAACAGGCAAGGGATGGATTACAAGTCTACCACACCAGATCTTGATGACTACAAAATGCAGAAGACTCATAAATTTCAGACTTCTCATCTCTGAACCTTTTTCCCTGCTGTGTTGCTGCAGATCTCTGGACATTTTGGAAGAGGCCCCACTTTTCAAAGTGGAATAATTTGCACTTTCCTGTAAGGTGAATTCATCCCAAATGATATTCTTTCCCTGATTTTCCTGTAAACGTAGACTATACTACCCAAATCTTTTATGCACAGAAGTGACCCCTATGACAGCATATCGGCATAATTAGAGAGATGGAGAGTGCTCAGATATCCACCTGTCCTCTGTCTCCGTAGGAAGCACAGTCCAACGTGGCATAAACCTTTATTCTGCTGCTCAGAGACTCTTCATTTATCATCCTTTGCTTCAAATGGCCTCTTTATTCGAGTCCTCCTCTGCTAACAAGGGGTCTTTGTGGCTGTCACTTGCAAAGGGATCTGCTCTTCCAGATATGATATATTGCATGCTCAATTTATTATGTCCAATGAGCAGATCTGCAAATTGCATGACCAGATCTGCAAGCAGCATGACAAACTACACTTCAGTGCAGGCTCCTTCCCTTCAGTATTAATCTTCTCCTTCTCAATCCCTCGATTCTCCCCATCAGCTCTATTGCTATTACAATACTCACTCCCACTTTCACCTCCCCACCGCTTTCGTTTTATCCTTTTCTGTGGCTCCGGTATCAGATTTGCTCAGATGACAATTTGAAATTCATAGCTCACTCTCCTCCCTCTTAGCACAGGGATTCAGGACGTAGCAGCAACAGGCAAATAGATCATCTCCTAATGAAGGAAAGGTTTCTCTCCACCACTCAGGGCCAACAGCATGGTTGCCAGCAGTTCTTTATCCAGACAGCACTGGGTGCAGACACACATGACATCAAAGATATTACAGTAAAGGGTTATTTGAACATAAGTGGTAGCAATGATCAGTCTCTCGTACCAAAAATAATGCTAATATTACTACTACTAACCAAACAAATCTTTTCATGTGATTGGCTGGTGAGTGGGCTGAGTTCCCATGGCAACTGTCTGCAGTGAAGCTTGTAGGAAGAAAGTAAGTAAGTATTCTGTTTGAAATGGTTCAGGTTTTTGCTACAAAGTTAATACAGCATAGAAAGATGCATTAGATTCCTACAGTAGTTACTGAAAGTGCCCCTCATTTCCCTCCAGCAGTCCCCCAAAACTAAAATATCATTTTTTGGTCTGCATTTACCTCTGAGTTTGGAAATTTGTACAAGACATCGTAGTGAAGAGGATCCTAGATGCTGAGTGCTTTCACTAAAGCTGTCTACCTTCATTAACCTTTCAGTCCTTGTTGCTGTGGGTGTTTTGTTTCCACCTGAAGTTTGAGCAAGAGCTGACCTTGGGGGATCTGCTACTCCATTAGGATGTGGCACAGACAGCCCTGACCCTGCCAGCCTGAGGAGTCCTTGAACACATCTGGATTTCAGAACTGGCTTGGACTTAAGCTTGGCCAACGGTGGAGATGGATGATTTTGTGCATAGCATCAGAAACTTCCCTTTCCTCCAGCTCTGTTCTTCCACAAAAAACTCCAGACAGGATATTGTTGAGCATCACTGCAGGCTGTAAAAGGGAAAGGGCATCAAAGTGTACAATGTGCACCAACAGCTGCAAGGCTGCAGTAGGAAAGCCAGAAGAGCTCTGTGTGTCTATGTAGCTAAGCAAAATGCTCCTTTGGGGTTTAAATTTAACCTTCTACAAAGTCTTGGAGAAAAACCTGACCCAAATGTGAGGTGGATGAATGTTGTTTTATATCTGAGCTGACAAGTCACCCAGAGTGCCGTACGGGCATGTACCAAAATCTGGCTGTGCACCCTGTGCCTTTCACACAGTTCCTTCCAGGAGACAGAGGAGTACTTGGGCTGTTAGTATAACTGAGTGAGAAAGAAGCTCAAAGCACTGCAATACAAAGGTCTGTGAGACAGTCTCACACAGAAACATGTGCAGTCAGCAAGCACTGTAAGAACAACACAAGAAAGACTTTGCTGTGGAATTACCTTTCAGCTGAAGTTAATGGTGCATATCCCCAAAAGAAACTCAAAACTGAGCCTATAGATGCACCTGCCTCTGTGCAGATCCACCCAAACTCTTCTGAAGTACTGGAGACTTCTGGTGATGGCAGCTCACAGGGTGAGACAAAGACAGTTGCCTCCAGCAATTCTGATGGAAAAAATAAGAAAAACATTCTATTTGTAGTTCCTCATTTCAATGTGCCTTTTTCCAATCCATCTCCCTCCCTTTCCCACTTTGATACCATTTTCGACAAGGCTGTTTTTGAAATAATCCTTGACACTCAGAATAAGCATTCATACACTGGATTATTAAGCGATCTACATATGAATGGCAGCACCCACCACAACCCATGAAACATCCACTGAAGGGAAATGTTAATGTGCTTGACTCTGGCAGACGAGAGGGTGAGAAGATTCTTCTCTTGCTCTCCACATCATGTAGGGCCAAAAATGTGTGGTTGCCATATATGTCCAAACTATATGTCCCCAGTGTGGTTAGGAGTAGGCAGGTGGAAAAGAGTCTGACTGCTAAGGATGAGATGATGAGCAAGAGTGGTCACAGCTCTCTTAGATCCACCAGACAGATCTACCAAGCAAAGGGAGCTAAAAGCTTTATTTAGAGAATGCAGCTACCCACCAATCTACCCATCGTATCTACAGGAGACAGGGTGTATACGCATGCAAAGTGTATAGAGGGATGGAGAACATCAGTTTCCTTATGCAGTGCTTGGGAGTGTGACTAGATCTCTGTGTCTGGGTATGAAGGTCTCTGGGCATGTAAACAGGTTTGGTTTCACACTTGGCCTGCAGAGTCAAGACACCAGTCTATCTCGGCTTGTGCCCTAACTTTTACTGTTTTGAGAATGTATTGGGTTTTTCTGTGAGGGGTTTTTGGTTGTGTCTTTGGTAATGGGGGAAGGGCTATGGAGATGGCCTTTTAAGAAGCAACCTGAAAAGCTCCCACTTTTCCTTTGTCAGACCCACCTCTGACTATGGTCAAGCCAATCAGTGCCCTTGTGAATTCATGTATTTAAGGGGGATGCAGGGCATGCCTCTCTCTCTCTCTCTGGCACCGGCCCTGACCAGTGCGGCCCCAGGTGCGGGTGGCACGGCCCTGGCCCTGCCCGGCTGGGCTTGGCCAGCCCCGACCTCAACTTAAGCTTAAGCCCCGCTGCAGCTCATCCTGAAGAAAAGAGAGAGAGAGAGCTGAGATCTCCAGAACCATCAGAAGAGACTTGCAGCAGAGAAAGGAGTGGGGCCCGAGGAGAACAACTTTGAAGAACACCAAGGTTGGTTTGAAAGAAAGAAAAAGAGAGGAAGGAGGAGGAGGACGCAGAATCCAGTTTTCCCCTTTTGCAACCCGTGGTGAGAGCTGGGTTGACTGGTCGTGTGTGGGGGAACTGTGACCATGGGCAGACCCAGATTTGGAGTGTTGTGGGCTTGGGATGAAGCAGTTTTGTCTGTGAGGGAAACTGCAGCTGTGGGCAGACCCATATTGGACTTTTGAGGACTTTTTTACCCTATGGAAAGGGGGCCACGTGGAAGCAGACAGAGATATTAGGCTGAGGGGTTTTTTTTTCCCTACTCTTTGAGAAGCATGTGGTGGAAGACTGACCACAACCCCCAACTCCCATCCCCGTGCGCCTCAAGGCAAAGGTGGAGGTCAAAGGTGAAGAAACCGGGAACAAAAGCTGAGCCTGGGAAGAAGGGAGGGATGGGGGGAAGGTGTTTTGATTTTAAGATCTGGTTGTATCTCCTATTGTTCTACTCTGATGTTGGTAACAAATTAAAATGGTTTGGTTTTTTCATTCCTTATGGTGAGTTTGTCTTTTGCCTGTGACCTGTTTAAGTGGTGAGAAGCTCTCTCAGTCCTTATTTTGACTAGCCCTTGTTTGGGGCATTGTGGTGCTCGGTTATGCACTGGGCCTAAACCACGACAGAGAAAAAAGAGAAATGCCTCATTTCTCTGCTCAGAAATAAAGATGTAGTGACTTGTCAAGGGTAACCAAGGAAAAGGAAATCCATTCACTTCATTAAAAGCTGATACATGCAATTACTTCTGTGCTGTACATTCTAGATGTTACTGAAAAAGAACTACTTCTAGGGAGACTTTCTTTCAGAAGTTCTTTACCATAAACAGAGCTCCAGATGCCTAGCTTTGAGGTGGAAAAACAAAGCTAGATTAATCCCAGCCTGGTATTTAGATCTGGAACTGAACTTGTATCCACCAAGCACAACCTGAACACTATATGTTACCCTGCAGCTACCTTTACATGGAAAATCACCATTGCACGAATGTTCCTGGGCACAAGAACATAGATGTTTGCAGTGTTTTGATGTTAGGATGGCTCCTGAGAGGTTTTAAGTCCATGGCAGCTTGCATGCTCTCATGAAATTCCCAGGCATGATTTGAGGATAAGCATTGGCCACAGATGTTCTCAACAGGCAGTTGGTATGCAGCCATCTCAGGTAGCATCTAAACCAATAGTCCAAAGAACTGGGTTTTGATTGTTTGTATGTTTGCTTTTAACTAACTTGTGTAGATATAAACTGTGGAGAAATTTGAACTAGATATGGCATAAATATTGAAGAAACAGTTTGTCTAGAGACCAAAGACTTCAGAGACTAAGGGAACAGGCAACAAGAAGATGGTGAGGGCAAGAAGAGAGGCAATGACTGGGCCAATGGGTCAGTGTGTCTCAGCACACCAGCAGCCTAAATCCTGAGTCCTCTGAAGAAGCAGCTTTTATCTGAAACAACAGGTGAGACTTGCACAAAGGAAACCACTTTCCCTATGATGAGAAAGAAATGTGTCCAGGCAGCAAGGTGGAGAGGAAAAGTGAATGCCAGGTTTCACCTTCATCTTCCTCCAGCCCATTCCTGGCAGGTGTTACTGGAGCACTTAGGAGTCACATTCGGAGTATCAGATGCTCTCCTGTTCCACAAACAAGAAGGGTACAGGCTAATGACTTTGAAACTAGCCTCTGGTGACACCCGGACTACAGAGGGTTGGGGAGAAAAGGCTTCAAAAAGGAGTCTTTTTGTTGTTTCCTAAAAAAGTGGATGGCACTTGATCTGTGTTTGAACATTATGTCGCTGACTTGTCCATCTGAGATGCTGATGAAAGGAAAATGTGGTGACTACTGTGTGATGCCTGGGAGGACATCAGGCCAGGGAATGGGCAACAAGTTGACCTGAAGATGTCTGGCAACAGGGACAACCTGGAGGTGGTAATATGAATACGGGTGTCAGCAGAGAGGGACAAGAGTGAGAAACACTTCAGCCTGAGGGTATCTAAGTTCCCACTTAGCTCCTCCAAATTAAAGGGATTGAAGGCAACATTAATATGTATGTAGCAGGACATGGCTCTTCCGTCTTTCCCTGGCTCCAATATTTTTGGAAAAGCTGGATTGCTGGAGAGAAATAGTTGTCTCTCAGGGTTTGTCTGTTTGCTGATATTATTGCTCTATCTTCTGAAATCATGCTGAGATGAGAGGGAAGGAAAGATGGTGACCATTATGGAGAGAAACTGGAGGGATGAGCATTGATTTGTGTTGGACCAAGAGAAACCTCCTTTTGTCAGGAGTTCTCAGCCCAGCCATTGAGATGTGTTTTTTACCTCCTTGGCAGGGATAAGAGGGCTCAAGGAGGTCTAAGCCAGACAAAAGCAGTCTAAAAGATAAAGGTCTATATGATGGGGCTTTTCTTGAGGAAAGGAGGGTGCCAAATTACTTCAGTTACTGACTTCTGGCTCACTCTGTCAGTGTTGAAGGACTCCAGCTTTGGTCTGCAGACAAGTCAGGCAGAGAGAGAGAGGACTGTCAGCATTATTTTGGTTTCAAAGTGCTCAGGAGTCTCTCTCACAACTGCTTTGGGGCAAGGGGTAAATCCAGAGGTCTCACCTTTGCTCCAACCACTGCTTATGCATTTTGCATGAATGAATCACTGGACAAAACCACAAGCACAGTTTGAAAAAGAAGCCAGGACTGAATTTTTCTTTAATTCTCTGTAACAAAGCCAGATGTTTCTAGCTGATTTCGGGTCCCATGTC
>NW_010209337.1:24508-41153 GCF_000695765.1 Mesitornis unicolor
GTTCCACACCAACTCCCAGCCTGGTGTCACATAAGGAAAAAAAGAGCAATGGGACCTATAGCCAGGGAGGGACCATGCACCTGGGGGTACTCTGCAAAGCTGCTTTGGCAGAGAGGGCAGGGCTGTACAGACCTGCATCTATGTCAGCACTTGGTCAGGGTCCAGTTTTGGGCTCTGTTCCAGCTGCCTCTGATGCTTTGCAGGACATCAGGAAGCAATGTAGAGATGCTCGGCATCACCAGGTAGCCTGGAGTGATCATAAAGTCACATACAAGAAAATCCTAATGTACAGATGCTCGGCATCACCAGGTAGCCTAGAGTGATCATAAAGTCACATACAAGAAAATCCTCTTGCCCCTTGCCCATCTGCTGATAACATCCTGGATCAAGGGGACACCAGAATCCATAGGAGGGTTACATGACTTGCATGGAGAAGACAAAGGGTCTTACTGAGCTTTTGCAAAACCCTCCTAAGACCTAAGCAGGGTATTTCTAAGCCATGGTCTGAATGAAGGTGGACAGCAGATTGACTTTTCTGCGCCATAAATGGATCTCTCCAAGCGAGACATTAGGTTGAGAGAAGTCTACAGCTCTACAAGGATGATTGAGATGAGAAGGCAACTGGATGAGGCTCAGCTCCATGGTCTTCCACACAGAGCACATTCCCCAGCTCTCACTCCAAACATTTCTCTCTTCCTCCCTTCTTTCTTCACTCTGGTTGCAAACACCAACAGCTAGCCCAACAGGGACGCTTTGGCTGTGTCTTTTATATCCAAATAAAATACACACAAGAAACCGTTATCAGTGTGGAGCCATGCATCTGCTTGCCTTACCCTGGGAAAGTCTCTGAATTTCCTTGGGTTCAGCTGAGACCGGAATCTGCTGAAGAGTGTTTGCCCTGCTCCACCATCCAGGGTTCCTCTAATTAATAAATTGTTGGCAGTGATGTAATAATCATTTTTTGAGGAGGCATAACGTGTATTATTCACTTTGATAGGGTTCAAATGCCAGCTCTGATTTTCAACTTTCCTTATTATACTTTTTTTTAAGTGTGCTGTGGAAATGTGTCACCCCTTGTGATTATACTAAGGAAAAAAAAATTACAAAAGTGACACAAATTACTAATTACTTTATTATGCAGTGATTAAAAAAAAGGGAGAAGAACAGAATTAAAAGCTAGAAGTTGCTTCAGCAAATTCTATTTTTAAAGAAATAATTATTGGGTTTCAGATGTACTAAATTAAGTAATTCTCTGCCAGATTTCTTCCTCACTTTTAATCTTCATTCTTGGCTGCGTGGCTGGTTTTACAGTCAATGCTCAGCTAGGGTGCTGTACTTAGCCCCATATTATTATTAATTATTAGCAGTATGGTAGCACTTCCCAGCAGATGCAGAGCTGTGCTGCCTGTGCTAGGTGCTGCATTAGCACTGAGATGTGAGGCCAAGAGAGCTTCTGGGCTAAATAGACAAGGCAGCTGATGACAGAATCACAGAATATTAGGAGTTGGAAGGGTCCTTTAAAGATTATCCAGTCCAACCACCTGCCAGAGCAGGATCACCTAGCTCATTGCTTGTCTCCATTGATCTTCCCACCTGGTCTAGTGTGAGGTGTCCCTGCCCATGGCAGAGCGGTTGTACTAGATGATCTTTAAGGTCCCTTCCAACCCAAATCATTCTATGATTCTATGTTTCTATGATTTTATGATTCTATGATTCTATGATTCTATGATATGTGCTTGGCTCTGGGGCTGTGGATCTCCAGGCTGCCAGGATTTCCCTGGGAAAGATCTTTTCCTCCAGCTTTGCCATGATAGTGGTAACTTTCCCTCTTCAGGGATGTGGAAAAGCAAAATGGGATGTTCTCACTCAGTCTAAGGGAGATACTCAGGGATCAGAGAAGCCAGAAGGGACGGTAGGAGTGTTGGTACAATCAAACTGTGCCTTTGCGGGAACTCCTACGTCACTCCCAGGACCCTGGAGAGCTCTAGGCCATGGTGTGTAGGCCATCTAAATGAAGTCTCCCAAGCATAGTGGTGAGTCCTGTGCTGGGACAGTGTTTTAAGTGCAGACATGGAGATGGAGGAAGGCTGGAGAAAGTGGCAGGCACTGGGTTAGGGTCCTGCTGATGAAAAGGAGACAGCTTAAAAGTCAGTGGGAGGGAAAATGGTTTCTGACAGGGTGAGAAGATAGGAGTGTGAAGTTTGCTTGGAGATGTCATTCCTTAGCCAGGTTCCTCCAGGATATTGCAGGTAATATAACCCTGAGCCAGGATCCAAGCAGGGGCTGAACCATGGTTTAGAGTGAAAAAGACTTGGGTTTCTTCTTTTTGATGAGGTCCCTAGTTCAGGGAGGACTGACCACTTGGCGATACCACTGTCTGAAAATAATCACAGTGACTTCAGGCAACACAATGGGTGGGAAATCTCTGATTTCTAAGGATCTGCTCAGCACTTCAAATATTCCTTTTTCTCAAATCTCAAGCTGCAAGGAAATGTTTCATATCATCCTGGATCACAGAAATGCATGCTGACAGTTTAACAGCCTGCTTCTTTACAATGTTTAGGCACACTCCGTGCCAGGATAACTATTGCCCAACTTTGTGCCAAGTTCAGTACATCCTGTTTCTCTTATTCTTTCCTGTCACACAGATTTTGGTAAGTCTGTGTACCCCAAACTCTCCCAGGACCTCCCCTCTCCCCTTCCCCTGTAATTAAACAAGAGCCGTTGACAGCTGCTGTCGAAGCCAGTTCCAACTCTCCAGAAATTTTCAGCAAATAATAAGAGAAGTTCTGAAATAAGAAGTCAGATGAATTCAATAGAGGAGAAGCATATTCTTAGCAGCCCTGAGGGACCTTAGTTCAGAGAAGTGCCACTGACACTACACAAGAGAAAGGTAAAGCAATACTTAAATTTTTTTGCTGCCTGGTGAGATACCAGAACAAGCTCATAGAGAAAGGGAGGGTTTTGCAGGGCTTTTAAATTCACATTTTACTTTCAGAGCTGTGTTGCTTGCATTGCACAGAGTGTCTGAGCTGGAGTAACAATTCTAACTCAAGGGGTCCCGTTATGAGAGGGTGCACCCACCATTGCCCTTTGTAGGGCAGGGACAAAGTCACGAGGGAGACAAATGGGTCTGGCTGAGGTGTGGAAAAGGATAACAATTGGAGTGAACTTTCTGACTTTGTTTTCCATGCCAAGAGTTTCAAATACCATCGCATCAGAAAGGTTTTGCGGTGGGCATTTATGTAGGCAAGGAATTTGACAGATACTCTTGCTCTGTTGAACTTGCTTTGCAGGCTGCTTGGTAAGCCCTTTAAACAATGGTATTGTGATAAAAATGTCACATAACTAAAAACATCATAATTGCTAAAAATATTCTTATTAACAAAAAAGTTCTCCTTTCAAAGTCCCCTATTCAAGCAGCTCTGTAAGCTTTTAAGCCTTCTAACACCAGTAAATGACATCTTTGCTAAGAATGGCTAGTTTACAACAGCAAAGAGATTGGAGAGGTAATCTGAGATTACTGTGGATGGAGGGGGAAGTGTTTGATGTTAGCACAGGCTGAGGTCCTCATCTTCCAAAATGAACTGTTTTTTGCTTATTCAAATTCAGAGGTAAAAGGCGAGAAGCTAAAAAGCTCAAAGCCAAGATGCTGGGATGATGCTAAGAGGAAGTGACCTTTTTCAGGAAGATGGGACTTTTCACTTGCGCAAAAGCATGGAGGCTCAGAATAAATTAGCTGAGTAGGTCAGTAGAAGACATGAAAAATAGAAGTCTTCTGTGTTGGGCACCATTTGCCAATTGGATCCAGCTATGACCTCAACCAAAATGAATCTAAATTCAGCCTAAATTCTCTCAAATCAAGGTCCACTTGGTACACAAGCTACAGATTGACATATGTGTTGTCCTCTGTAGTCATTCAGTAGATAGCTTGATTTTTGACTGCTCCAAATCCAGAGGCAACATAACAACCTTCAAGGATCCATTGACATGTATGGGACCATCTCCTCAAGGTTTGGTGGGATAACCAAACCATGCTGACAATGCCATATCCCATCTATATAGACATAGTATTAGCAGAGTGCTCTAAGGCTTATTCCAGCACAGTTGAGAAGGATGCTCTTCCGTCAGTGTGGTGTGACCAGGCAGATGTTATGGCCCTGAGCCTTTCCTGCTAATGAGGAATCCTGTTTTGCATCTCAGCATGTCACTCAGAGCTTAATTCACTAGTATCTCCAAAATATCCTCACCTGCAGACTTCAAAATTTGACCCATACCCTTACCCAGAACACATGCTACCAGGAGGACACCTTTAGATTTCCTGTCCTCTACCCTAAAATGGTTGTTCAAGGAAACTCTTTTAGTGTCCCCCTTTTCTTTGGTGCGATGCACACAATGCCAGTGTCCTTCTGGGTCCTACAATCACCTCCAACAGAATAGTGGTGACATTGTGAGTTGTCACTACCTTGATGTCTCTCCAAAGAAAGTGAAGTTCATGGTGGGGTTTCTTTTTCCTCAGTCTTGGGTCCGCCCCAGGGACATCTTCATCCCTCTGGGTATACAAAGATCTGGTGTTTGCTGGGCAGTGCCTGCCTGTGGCAGCAGACCTTGGCCATGGGTTCTCAGGTTGAGCTGAGGAAGGTCAAACATGAAGCCATGGGACACTTGTGACCACAGGGACATCCAGAACAGGCCACAGAGAGCCCAGAGCCATCCTGAGACCCTGTGGTGTCAAGTTTGAACAAAGCCCATGCAGTAGCCTTCTGCTAGTGATGGCCAAAATCATATTGAGTGGGCTACAGGACTCACTTTACCAGCAAACAGGTGACAGAAGCAGAGAAGGTCCTTACAGCCACAGATACCTGTCAGTGTAGAAAGACCTGAAATGCAAGGTAATAGGCAGGAAATGATCAGGAAAAAATGAGACAATAAAGTATATCTGTTCATGATTTTAGAGGTGCACAAGAAGTGGATTTACTTTATATCAAATCTGAAATAGAACCCAAAAATTAGAAGTCAAGCTAGTTGCTTTTAACCCAACATAATTATTTTAAAAGGGAAATGAATATAGAAAATATGGAGAAGTGGTTTTTTTTGTGACTCACTGACCTGAAACTAAGCAAGATTTTTGCATTTTGAGTTTTAAAAGCAAAATGTTTCATTCCACAAGGAACAAATAATTTTCTTCCATTTTAATGTTTTCAGTGTTGGTCTTTTTCCTTTTAGAAATTTGGGTTGGTTTTGGAATGAAAATACTACTTTGAAACAGAAAGTTGGAACAACCGAGACATTCATCTTGAAATTGTCCAAGAACAACTTTTTTTATTTTCCCTTTTATATCTTCTTTCCTAGCCTAAATTACTTGTTAAAGTCAATGTGAATTTACAGACAATTTCAGACTTTTTCCCAAATCCTTTTTGTGTTTTTTTTTTAAAGGTACTTACTACTCTCTGCCTTTACATATATGTGAGTGTTTATACATATGTATATGGTTTGTGATTAAATTCTCAGTTGTGTAGAAAGATTTGTAAGGAGACTGAGGCATAAGAGATTGCCTGTTCAGGAGGAGTTAAGATAGGCTCATGATAACTTAAATCTTTGCAGCGACATGGACATCTAGCAAGGAGAAGGCATTTCAGATGTCTTGATGTCAGTTGCTGCCAGATTCTGGGTCCCTGGAGAGATGAGGCAGAGCATCCCATGTCTGAACACAGCTCTCCATCCTCTCCGCAATCTCTGCATCCCGCTTGTCCCAGATGGCACAAGGGAATAGCCATTTCTTTTCTGACTCAACCAAGCCTATGAGAGATACACGTTTTCTACTTCCCCCGCTGCTGGAAAGCAAACAATCCATTAGGGCTTCACTGACTGGATCTGACATTTCCCAGGTGCAGATTAACACCCCCTCGGGGCCTCAACACCGTGAAAATCAGCTCATCGTTTGCGCATCGCTTCCCATCACCACTCCCAGTAACAAGGAGCCCCAGCACCTGCCAACCCATTGCTCAGTGCCTGTTGGCATGGTTTTCCAAGGTGTTTGACTTTGCATGGGAGGGATGCAGGAGGGAATGGTGGCATGTCCTTCATGACATGAAGTGTTCAGGGATAATATTGGTTTTGGATATTCCCAGCTTCCGCTGTTTATTCATTTAGGCTGCGGATTGACAATGGATAGTCTTTAGAGATGGAAACAGTTTGAAGTGTCCCTTCCTCTTTCTGATTGTTCCTGCCTGGTCCTATCCTCTTAGGTGGGCTGACTCATGGGTATACGGGTCATGCTGTGAAGCAGACAGCTGACCCACCTCTAAAGCATTTGTCCTTTTCTGAAGACTTTCTGAGTGGCTCTTTCCAAAATCAGTCCCCTCCCTGCTCTTGAGCCCTACCAGTTGTGGCAGCATAACTGCAAGATAGGAAGGGATGGCAGCAGGAAGGTCCTGAGCTCATGTCACTAAATCTCTCCACGTTGTAGACCAGGCAGGCCCAACAACTGGTGAGCTTGGATATGCCCCAGGGAACTTCATGCTCATCCGTGGCAAGGGGATTGGACTAGATGATCTTTAAGGTCCTTTCCAACTTAAACCATTCATCCTATGATTCTGTGAAGTGTTGGGTGAACACTGCTTAGATCATTTCTGCCCAAACAAGCTAGGCTAGCATGGTTGTACTATTTAAATTGTCGGTGCTAATCTATGAATGACCCTATGGAGAAACCTGGGAAGAGACTAGAGGTGATACCTACCCTGGCACAGCTGGACTGAGACAAGGTCATGTGCTCATATCCTGATTAAACCTCCCTGGGGACTTATGTCCTCATTTTAGCAACTTGATAAGCAAGCATGAGAAGCAATACATCTATGGCTGGATGTTTATCACAGAATATTAGGAGTTGGAAGGGCCCTTGAAAGTTCATCCAGTCCAGCCCATCTGCCAGAGCAGGATCACCCAGACTAGGTCACACAGGACATTTACTCCAGAATAGGACTGTCTTGTTCCAGTTTTGTTTCACTCAACACTTCATCCAGATAAAACATGAAGTTGGGGTAGCTCTGGTGAACCAGAGTTATGTCTGAATGCAAGAGTATTTGCAGCCCTTCATGGCATGCTAGGTGTAAATCCTTTTATCCTCTGAATACAGAAGGAAAAGTTCTCCCATGACTATATGGAAGGTCCAAAAACCAGGGGGTAGTGTTCTGCCCCCAGCCCTAGCACACACATGCTGCATGGACAGGCAACCATGAATTCATCTGCAACTCCCTTTCCCCATTTCAAAAAGTGACTAAATTTCGCAGCCTCACACAGTGCAGAGATGAAAACTAATTAACACAGACAGTGCCTGAATGAACATTCCCCACGAAGGGTCAAATAAATGCTTCAGCTGCTCTTTGAAATAGGAAACTTTTCCCCATTTGCAAAAATATTTTCTCTCTGTCCTTGGAGGAGTCCTTCACTCAAAGCAGTCCCTTGGGTTGAGGTGAGATGTGCAGGTTAGCTTTGTATCTATGGGGTATTCATGGTGCTCTTTGCATTCTGGGCTATAGGATGCTCATAGTCCTGTAGCCCTAGTAATCCTCACACAATCCCACAGACAGGAAGCCTGTAGATCCTGTACTTTTCTATGTGAATGGGTGATGTGGTAGAAGGAAACTGTCAGAAGAGCCGTTGCATATCATAATGAGGGAGCAATTACAGAGATTATGGGAGTTAAAGAATAAGGACAGCCATAGCAGGGCAAACAGAAGATTGCTCCAGCTCAGTGTCCTGCGGTCAGAAGTGGTCAGCAGTAGGTGTCAAGAGATAATCTAAAAAAAAATATGTGTGGAGTGATTCTTTCCAAAATACATTTTCAGCCCCCAGTGAGCTACAACTCATGAACTTCTTGAGAAAGAGCTTTTATATTTAACAACCCTGGATGGAATTTTCTGCCCATAAATTTGCCCAGGCTTGTAACTATGCAACCTTTAATGGAAGCACTGTTGTAGATTCAGGAGATGTATGCTCTTTGTCATGCCACGTTGCAGGGCAATCTCAGGGTGTTCTGGGCTCCATCCAGCTTTTGAAACAGTGGTGTCTAGGGACACTGCAGTCACTCAGGTGATACGGGACATCTGCAAGGGAGTGGTAAAGGTAGCATCAGCCCTCATGGTCTGCAAATGTATCTGCATGTGGCTGGGCAGGCATGGTGGGACCAAGTCAGAGATTGGTACATCTGGTGTCTCAGCCTCCTGCTCCACTCTGTTATTCCTTCCCTTCCACCTCTGAACCTGTTGTTTGCCTCTCAAAGCATCTGCTCCTCCTTTGCAGCCTGATCTTACCCCTCCATGTATGTGTAGAACCTGCATTGGGGTCTGTCACATCAAGGGGCTCCCACCCCACACACACTTCACTGTAGTCAAACTCAGGCTGGAAAATGGGGTTGTTGGATCTCACACCATAGCTTTGGGCTAGCTGACAAAGACAAAACCTCTTTGGAGGCCACATCCTTCTGCATTAGCACAGATAAAGGTCTAATCCTGCCCTTCTTTCTCCTTGCATGCTGTGAGGATTATCTCTTACCCCTCCATGTATGTGCAGAACCTGCATTGGGGTCTGTCACATTGAGGGTCTTCCCCCCCACACACTTCACTGGAGTCAAACTCAGGCTGGAAAATGGGGTTGTTGGATCTCACACCATAGCTTTGGGCTAGCTGACAAAGACAAAACCTCTTTGGAGGCCACATCCTTCTGCATTAGCACAGATAAAGGTCTAATCCTGCCCTTCTTTCTCCTTGCATGCTGTGAGGATTATCTCACCATTTCGAAACAGGCTGAACCTTTCTGCGAGGCTGACAGGCACTCGCCGCCACTGGAAATTAGCTCCCGTAGTCTGCAGAAGATGCATTCATTACCTCATGCCCCTTGAGGCCCTCTGTGCTGGAAGCGAGCGCGTAGCTGGCGTGGCAGCTCCTCGGGCTGACAAACAGGGCTCTGCACCAAGCTTGTTGAACATTCGGGGGGCAGAGGCACATCCTATCCCCTGCCCACCCTGGCTGTCCTTGCCAAAGTCATCAGGAACTTTGCAATCCCTGCTCCCTTTCCCTGAGGCGGCTGCTGCCGAACGCCCCACAGAGTTAACTCATTCTACCCGAACGCAAACAAGCTCTCCCCTGTGCTCCCATTAGTGCTGTTTGAAAGCCATGATTTGCCACCTCTGCTTCCCGGCATCCTGCTGCTCCTTCTTGCACAGCACAGGCTTCGCCAGGCTAGTTTCTGTCATTTAAAACAATGGGGAGGCTAGGGCTGGAAAAAAACCCCCAAGAAACTCAAATTCAGCCACTTTATGATGGACAAAAAGATTTATTCCTTCCCTGCCTGCCTCCAAAAAGACTCTCCCCAAATCCTGCAGGATTGTGAAATACATTGGTTATGTAGATGATACTTTTTCTGTTCTGTTCTCAGTGAAGAAATGTTTCATTTGGTTGGTTTTCACCATATTTCTAGTCATTATTCTGGTATGATGATCTAGCTAAGGGATTGTCTCTAAACTTCAGAATATATGAATGCCTCTGCAGTGTTTAACAAGCCAGGCAACCCTACAGAGGAGGAGGCTGCTGTTAGCTCTTTTTGCAGCCAGAAAGGCAGGGGACAGATTTGTTCAGACATTTGGTAAGTCAGTGACAGAGCCAGGGATTTGAACCAAGTGCCAAGCTGGTCCCTAACTCTCCATCCTAATAATTCAGGATGCTTCAATTCCCTTTTGTATCCAAAGATAAAAGGGTTTGGAAGCACC
Source organism: Mesitornis unicolor (assembly GCF_000695765.1). Taxonomy (NCBI): domain Eukaryota; kingdom Metazoa; phylum Chordata; class Aves; order Mesitornithiformes; family Mesitornithidae; genus Mesitornis; species Mesitornis unicolor. Next base: position 34,275 of record NW_010209337.1, read on the forward strand.
TGGAACCTGCTCTTTCCTCGTTTGCATGCAAAACAATGTTTGTGCCTTGGTATTACTTCTTTAAAAGAAGCAATGTGTACCTTGCAGCATCTCATGCACTTGCAAAGGCAGCAGTAGGGATGGGAGCAAAGGCTCTGAAAGAAGATCCAGATTCGGATGCAAATGCATGTTCAGCTGGAAGCATAAGGGGATTGAAATGGAGTCAGCAAAAGTGGATTCATTACCTGGCAATTAGCTCTAAATTAATGCACAATCATATGGTACAATTGAGCTCGGAAGGGAGAGGTCGCTGTGGCAGCTGGAGTCAACAAGGTCTGTGGAGATTAATCCCTGCTGTCTGGGGCAGGGTATATGGGGCAGGTCAGCTCTGCTTACGTGCTTCCTGGACACCTGAGATAAATTATTGACTCCAGTGTGGTCAAGTGAGGGCTTTGGGTAGGAAAAGTAGGACTGAGGTCTTTTTCTTTCTTGAGTACACATAATCAGAGAGGCAAGAAGAAGCTGGACCCTCCAGCTAGAGTCCCAATATTTTAATAATTCCTACTTCTTGTCATTTCCTGATCCCAGTTTTCCCAGAGGCCATCCCAGGCTGCCTTACCACACCAGTGACCACTGCAGATCACTGTCCTCAAAGTCAAGGTGCCTCTCAGCTCTGCTAGCACCATCATCTGTGGTGCTTGCCAAGACAGCCTGGGCATCAGGAGTGGTTTACTTTCTTACCTCACTAACCCCTTCTCTGAGACCCATCATCCCATCTTTCCCTGACCCTTCTCACCCTAGAGCTGGTCCAAGTGTTTGGCTGAGCCTGGTTCATGCTGGAGCATCCTGAGGGCAACATGATGCAGAGGGAGAGGAGAGGCAGCATCCTGTTGCCAGGTGATGCATCTCCAGCCTGCATCTTCTCCCCATCTTTGAAGGGCCAGAGAGAGGCTTTGTTCTGAGCCAGCACACTGCCTGAGCAGATCAGAGCAATTCTGATGCCTAGAAACCCACTGCCAGGGAACCTGATGCTGAAGCCCTGTTTCCTAGCCTGCAAGGGAGAGACTCTCCCCCTCCCACCTGCTGCTAAACATTCCCCTCTGCAGCCCCTCTCCTCCTCTCCCACAGCTAAGGACAAGTGCCCAAAACATTCCTGGTAAGTGCCAAAGTCTTGGGCTTCCTCCCACCCAAAGCATCTGTTGCTACAGAGCCTAGGTCCTACTTGTTCTCACGCTGGGGACAAACAAGCCCTGATGCCAGCTTTTAACAAATCTCTGTCCAGCCAGGACATCTCTGGTGTAGTCATACTGCCACGAGCCACCAGTAATTTTGCAGCAGTTCGTGGGGTTGAAGACTTCCTTCCACCTCACCACCCTGGTGTGTGATTCTGTGTGAAAAGGTCTTCACCTGCTGTTGAAGTTGCTCCCCTGGGCAATGCTTGAGTACTCTTCCAGCAAGAACAACATTTTACTCCTGGCCATTCTCATGAGGCAGTGTGCTTGCCCCTTATTTGATCTGGAGTCCAAGGGAGTTTGCTAGCAAAAGGTTTGCTAGCTGCCATGCCACAACAGCTGGTCTAAGACATGGCAACAGCCCTCACCATGTTTCATTTGCTGGAATAAAGATAATTGCACCTTGATGACATTGTCATAGCAGCTCTGAGCTTGATATCCAGGGTAGTCCATGCATCAGTTGTCTTCTGCCCTTTGCAGGCTCCCATGCAAGATATTCTTCAGCTTAACGCATGGGACCTGCCAGCACTGTTGGCTAGAGGATGGCAAAGCAAGGCTGGTGAGACGAGTCATGGTCCCTCAACAGACTGACCCCACCTCCCAACCACCCTGAGGAGCTAAAGGAGGAGACAGTGTAACGACATGCTAGGTATAAAAAGAAAGCATGTACAAGAAAGGGTATACAGGAGAGTAGATACTGTGGGAAGAGGAAGGGGAAAAGTTAAGCGTGAATGTTTTCCTTGCAGGTTACTGATATTCATTGCACATGGACTCACCTGGACTGGAAACCCATTAAGCATAAACATGATGAGACCATGAGGTGGCAATAGATGTTGTAGTCATTATTTTGTAGCTCAAGCTGGGGCCATCCATCACTTAAACCACAACCACTGCAGACTGAGCACCAGCCAGGTACTATTTCCCCATGGACAGAGCAAAGAGAAAATACAACACCTAAATGCCAGTGGTTACACTGGCACTTCCCAGACCTGAGGGCAGAGCTCCACTTGGCTCCCACAGGACAGGGGTCCTTGGAGACACTCAGTCTCAGCTGGGGAAAACAGGCCCACTGATGCTAGTGTGCTGTGTGAGTCTCTTAGAAATCCCGTCCCCAAATGACAGTCCTGCAAGCTCGGCTCACTGTCTCCTGCATACAGCCGAGATGAATGCTCCTGGTCACCAATCCATCCCAACGTGTCTTTCCCACTCTCTTCATCCCTGTAAGCCCCTGGTGACAGACTCTTGCCATGATATATGACGGAAAGGGCTCTAGCCCCTACACAAGCATACTCACATGCTGTAGAGGCTCTCGGCAAGCAATGAAATAAATCACCGGAAGAGCAAGTGGTTGTGATGAATTAGTAGGTGTTAAATGAACAAACCAGGGGAGCTGGCCAGGGCACCGCCAGTCTTTTTCCTTAGTAAAGTTACGAAGGCAATGGGCAGCGGGGCTTGCAGTGCCTCTAATTCCCTTTTCATACTTCGCCAGGAGTGCTTTCAGAGTCACTTTGTTGATTGAATTTGTCAGCCACCATTCTGGAGATAGCAAAGCTGCTTTAGCTGTCTTTATTGTGGTGCTCACACAAGGCAATTCCAAAGCATCTGTATTCATTCCAAGCAGCATTAGGTAGCTGATGATTCAGCCAGCTGCTGGCAGATAGCTGTTTTCTCCTTGAGATGACTGAGTAATACAGGAATAACCTAGGGATTTCGGTCCCCTTTGGTCTGCCTCTAAGTTTATTTATTTATTTTGGGTGGATCCCATTTATCACACGCATGCAGAAGCTGAGCTTTGAGCATGGCTTCCCCTTGGGCATGGAGAGCAGGACAAGTCTGCTTCTCTTTTACTTTGGACAACTTCGTCTCACCAATTTAAGATGAAACCTCTCTGCATCTAGGGAGCAGGTCTAGGGGATTCGAAGTTCTGAGTTAGAAAAGCAAAATCCACTTGGACAAAAGTGGATGAGCAAGAAGGGAAGAGGTCAGAAAAGTCAGGTGGGAAGGAGAGAGAGGGAGCTCTCCCTACCTCAGCAGGCTGGTGTAGATGCTAAGGGTCAGCCCTGTATGCTGTCGCGATGTCTTCTGGGGGCAAAGGTGAATTGTAGCAGCCACCAACAAACTCCACAGCCCTCAGGGGTGCAAAGTGGGGATCTTTATAGAATCATAGAATCACAGAATGGTTTAGGTTGGAAGGGACCTTAAAGCTTCCCCAGTCCATCCCCCCATGGGCAGAGACACCTCCACCAGCCCAGGCTGCTCCAAGCCCCGTCCAACCTGGCCTTGGGCACTGCCAGGGAGGGGACACCCACAGCTTCCCTGGGCAACCTGGGCCAGGGCCTCACCACCCTCATACTGAAGAATTTCTGCTTAATATCTAATCTGAACCTGCCCTCTTTCAGTTTAAAACCATTACCCCTTGGTCTATCACTACACTACCTGATCTTGCTTGCATTTGAAGGGCCAGGCTTGCACGTGTGTAGCTGCTTGGAAATCCGTGGATCACAAAGCAGCTGAGTCTGCTCCAGAGCTTGCAGAAGTCTTGAACAGAGCTCCCAGGGCTGGATGTATTTCTGTCAAATATTCCTGCCTGCAAGTTCAGTTTCTTTTCTAAGCTGTTGGCCTCACCCCCATCTCCACACTGTGGAAGGAGATAGGGATATTTCAACCCTCCTGAGAGAGGTGTCTGAGATAAGTGGACTTGAATCACCCTAAAGCAGCTCTGATTTCTCTCCGCTGATTACAGAGGGAATTTGATGACAGCCTTAGACCAGACACTAACTACAAAACAGCCATGAGCCCAGGCTGCAGCCACAGTTCCTCTGCCCCCACTCTGGGCACTCAATATTTGTCCTGCCTTTTCTCTGGGAGCCATAAACCGATTTCTGAAAGTCTGTTTGCCAATTCCCTGTGCCGCAGTGGCTCCATGTAGAAGCCAATCCTGCTCTGAACACAGGACATTTTCTTCTACTGGAAGACACACAGATTTTCTGTGTTTCTGTTGCTCCCTGCGTAGGAGGCCAGTGGTTTTCCAAACTGTTCCACGGCTGCATGAGAAAACACCTTTGTCTCAGAGATTCAGCAAGGCCAGCCTTGCTCTGACAAATTTCAGGAGTTAATCTACATGCCAAGACTTGGACGGGGGCACAGAGCATCAGGGAAAGGAACTTCTTATCATGATGGCCAGAACATTTTGCCACAGGAGGCACAGATACCACATCCCAGGAGCTGTTGAGAGTGTTCCTCCCATGTCTGCCCTAGGGCTGAAGTCCATTTCTGCCTCTTCATGTGACCAGTGCTCATAGCTCGCAGATGGGAAGTAGATACACAAGACAGAAAGCAAGGCTCATCCAAAAGTAGTTGTTATCCTGTGAAGCGGGGCTGTCTCACCTTCTAAAAGCACTTGTTCCACCTTGGAGGATACTGCCTGTTTCCTCACTGCTCCATAACCCGTCAAAACACGTTTTGCTTTGTGGAGCTTTGGAAGAGCAGATTCTTGTCTCTGTCACCACTTCAAGACAGAAAAAACTTGACCTCCTACCCTAAACCTTTTTTTACCCTAGACGTACTTTCTCATGGACACCTGGGGACATCATTATGGTTTTCAGGGGCAGAACCCAGGGTTTAGTAACTTCTTCCTCAGACAACCTGCAGGTGGGCTTATAAGCATCTCTTTCCATATCCATGTCCTTGTGCTGACTCTGTTCCTGACCTTTCCCCAGCAACGTATGTTTAATTTCCTTCCAGATGCACTTCAGAGGGGAGAAATGAAGCTGTCCTTCAGGGTCAGACCGTGATGCTGAGCTATCCTTGGAGATGGGTCACAGCGCAGCTCTTCTGCCCATCTCTGGCTTTGCTGGGAGGAAAGCTCCTCCTCTCTGCAAAGCAGGAAACAGAAGGGAGAAGATGAAAGAGGGAGAGAGAGTGAGTATTTCAGGCTTGTAATTCAGTTACAGCGCAGCAAATCGATTTGCTGCAGCTCAGAGACCTGTTTGTTTTCGCAGGAACAGAGGAATGAGCCCGATGATGGTGGCGTGATGACGCTTGAGCTCGCTGTCCGATCCCAAACACAGCATGGGGCTGGGAGGGGAGGATGCCACACAAGCACATTCTCTGGTGCGGGCTCGAACCCAGCTCTGTGTCTGCTGCATCGCACACACAGGTGAGGTGAGCATGGCAGATGGTCCCTGTCAGGCAGTCTGATCAATAAAAAGTCTTTTTTGGAAAAAAGTCTGTCACCAAAGCATTTTTTGGCTGCAAAGATAGAAAGTGCCTCTGGAGGCTACGGCTTTCAACTTGGACAACTAAAACAAACTTTGTGATGTCCTAGAAGAAGGGAGAAGTTAATCACGATGGCTTGTGGCTGAACTGAAAGGGCATGGCATCCAGGTCTAGTGAGTGCTTTCTTTGAACCAGCAGAGAAAAACAAGTGAATCTGAGCTTAAAAATTTACCTAGAAGCACTATAGCCAGAGCAAGGAGAGAGAAATACAGGGCAGGTTGTGCCATGCAAGATTCTCTGTCCTTCAAAGAGGCAGGTGGACAGCCATCAGGTCTCTTGTGTGTAAAGGCAGCCCTGGCCACCAAACTCCAGCAGAAAAGAGCTCCTAAATGGCTCAGCGCTGAGTGCTCTGGAGGGACAGGAGTGAGAGCTGCCCACCAGCAAGGAGCTTGAACTTGCCCAAGGCCTGGAGCTATCTGGTATTACTGGTCCTATGAAGAGTGAGCAGCTCAGAGGACCAAGGTAAAACACAGGAAGGATGCGAGTGCTACAGCTCCAGGGAACTTCACTGGCAAGGCAATTCTGAATTCCTGCTCCGAGTTGTGAGGAGGAAGGGCAAGACCCTTAGGAGTTTGACCCAGCATCCCACTGTGCTACCTGCAACACAAAATCCTCATTTTGAACATACTTTTGAAAACAAGGTAGTCATAATCCCAAAAGCGTGCCAGAAGATAAAGTGGAAATCAGCTTCCTTTGGCCAACCACCTTTTTTTTTTCTTTTGGAGCCTTTATTATATTTCCAATATCGCAGTTAAGGGTGGAAGCCTTTGCTTTGCAGGGGAATGCTGCTGACCACCCTGCTGTTTTCAGTTTAATCTTGTCTTATATTTAACACAGACCTGAGGGTACTGGAGCGACTGGCTGCCATGAAGTGTTCAAGATGGGAAAATGCAGAGATACCCTGTGGAGCTCTTAGAAACCAAGGATACAATAGAGTGAGCTGTGTTTGCTGCTCATCAGATTCAGTCTGTGGGCTGTTACTACCTAGTCACAGGCAAAAAAGGAGAGATATCTCCTGAGAGACATTACACAAAGCCTCTCTGACACAGGGTCAATGGAGGTAAAGCAGTCTGCAACTCCAGGGTTGTCCCTTACTGTCACAGATGACAATCAGAGGACAGACCCTCTGAGAGTTTGGCTGGAGACTCTAGGGAAAGGTTTCCCAGAACAGGGCACTTTGGGAGTCTGAAGGTGAAAAACAAAGCTCTATCAAGCTCCTTCAGCGATGTCTCCTTCCCCTGCATGTAACTGGTGACCTTTGCCTACCTAACAGTCTTGGTGAGAAACTTCTGAGACCTTCTGCTAGTCACCTGGTGTTGCTTGGCCAAACTCTGTCCTGTGCCTCAGACAAAGGACACAGGGCTGGAGAAATACACAGTGAAAGGGGAAA
>NW_010209337.1:41184-41800 GCF_000695765.1 Mesitornis unicolor
ACACCAGCTTCTTGGAAGATGCCTGATATGGTTGTGCTGTGGCATCCTCCTGTCCCCACATGAGCCTCTACCATTCACTTCCAGTGAGAGCCACTGCATTGGACTCCCTCAGCCAAAGGATCACAGCTATGAAAGGGCTTTGGCTGCCTGGTTTCTACTGGTGATGGCCTTCGGGATGGTCCCTACCCCTCTCTGACCTGCAGCTTCCCTCCAAATGCAGGGGGGCTGTCAGTCATCCTGTCGATAAGGTAGTGGTTGACAACTGCAGCGCCGCTTCCCAGCGTTACCAAAGGGGAGCTGATGACCACAAAGCATTTTGGAGATCTGTGGATGTGTACCGAGTGGGATTGCTTCGATCTAGCATTGAGACCCTGGTGAGAAAGGGGAGGATCAACAGCTTTGCTCAGCTGCAAGCCCCCCTCCCAGTGCCCCCAGCCCCGCTGTCCCCTCCCCGTCCTCCCTGCAGGTGCGGCTTTTGGGATAACGGCGGTGGAGGGTTCCCTCTACTGGCCTGAAAACCCACGGCTCCGAACCCACGGAGAAGATTTCAGCACAGGGAAATGTCTATTTATGAGACTGAAAGAGGAGCGGTCAGCTTCGGAGCGTCCCTGACCTC
>NW_010209338.1:0-69407 GCF_000695765.1 Mesitornis unicolor
CTCCACTAGTTACAGGCCTCCAACTAGACTAGTTTCTATAAAATCAATAGCGTTTTCAGGGCCGCATTGCATTTATTGGATGGACGTGCCTGTTTCACTTCCAGCTGACAAATCTAGGTTAGTCGGGTGGTGAAGTTTTTAAGCCACCAGCATAGATGAATATGCAAATGGGAAGTGATATCATCCAGTCCCATAGGAAAACAATTGTGACAGTTTTGACAGGCATCTGCTTTCCAGCTAAATAATCTGTGAAATGTGAACATTAATTTATATACAGAAACCACTTTGCAGAAACACGCATTGTTTTGGACACTTATGTTGCAACTGATTCTTTCAGATTCAAGTCAGGGAATCTATAAACTCCTGTAAATGTTGGCACAGTCTGAGTTGGGCCGTTTGAGAACAACAGCCTTCTCTATGGTAGAATTAGGCACACAGCTGTTTTTGAGGGTTTTTTGTGTCAGACCCAGTTGTTGTGAGATGACAGGAAATAAATCAGTCTCAGTCTCTCACGTATTTCTTCTGTGCATTGTGTTTGTGTGAGGGAAAAGATTCCTAAGTGAAGACTAGGAGTTAAGGGATTGCTATTACCCTCGATTGAAAAAGAAAAGGATTTTAATTTTAATGTCTTTCATTGGCTGGTAGAAGCTTTAGATCATTTTCCTCGATAACTTGAGTTAACATTTGAGTTTCTCCAACAGCTGAGCATTGGGAAAAGGAGTCATAGTGCAAACAAACAGAACTTCCAAACCCGAAATTCTAGAAAACCTTTGAAACAAATGAGTTTCTTCATTCCTTCTGCAAGAGGACTTAGATCAGATTTTATTTCTAGGCCATGGGCTGTAGGCAGTCGTTCAAGTTTCTTTTATCTCATAAAACCCACATTCTTCATGCAGAACTGGAAACCACTGTTGTGAAAGGAGCCTGCTGTGCTGCTCTGCATAATTGCCTGAAAGCAGACACTTCACTTGAAACCTGTTGCTTTTTGTGGCCTTTGTGTTGTTTATAATAATGAAGGAATGAACGCTGGCTATTAAACATCTTTCAAAGAGAAAATGCACTTTTGGTAAAAGGGAGAGCACAGAGGTTAACATTTAATCATAGGAGCACTTCAAATGATTACATCGCTATACCTGTCAATAAACACCCGTGCGTCAGGTGCCTGATACGGAGTAACATCAAGTTTAATTAATTCTTTCAGATCGAGAAGCATCATTTGATTAAATGAGAGAGTATTTCTCCAAGTTAGTCTGCTTGCAGAGGTGGTCAAATTAGGTTTGATATCACAAAAACAACTCTTCCAGATTATAATTGTAGTGTACATAGTACGTAGTGTACATATATATATTCACACAGCTATGTATGTATACACATATGCACTCAGTAAAAACTGGGCAGAGCTGCTGAAGTTATTCTCAATTTTCTAGGAAGTTCAGAGCATTATTGGCAAAGAGAGTCAAACTCTAAAGGATATCATGGAGAAGCTCCGGATCAAGTATTCTGAAATGTATACAATAGTTCCTGCAGAGATTGAAGCACAGTTGGAGGACTGCAAGAAAGTATTGCGAGACCTAGAAGACAAGGTAACTGGATGTAATTTTCATGTCTACCTTTTTGTAATGTATAAATAATTGCAGCAGTATTTTATGAATGTCGTAACTATAAATTTCAACTTGAAACGTTATTTACATTTGCATTTTCTTCCTGTTAAATGCGTAAGGAAAGATTCCTCATGTTAACTGTCTCCTTTCAGAATAACCTTACAGTAAGCAGTGTGAATGTAATATCTTTTCTGTTAAAAGAGGACGTGGCAGAACTACTAGCAATAAAGTCTTGGATATGAGATGGATGCTGTCTTCTGTCCAGTCTGATTGTTAAACTGAACTACTCGTCAAAGTTGATTGGGAACTTTGCATAGGTTAATTGAGAAGATATTTTCAAAACTGAGTTAAAAGAGGACTTTGAAACCGACTCTTCTTTCTCTAATTTGCACACACAGTGAGGTGTCTGGCATGATTCTTTATAACACCACTTGGGACATGGCTGCATTCCTTTCAAAGCAGGCAGGGAATTTAAACCACTAAATTATATCACCTCGGTTTTCTGCAATGTATTCTGTCTATGGTGTGTGTAAACAGTTAACTGAAAGCAAAATTAAAGGAAAAGGGAGTCATTCTGTAAGTTTGGGGTCAGATTTTAGCCTAGTATAGTTATTATCATTGCTATTTATTCATTTGGTTTACTTTTAAAAGGAAAAAGAATCTCTCAGTTCAGTTATTTCAGAAATAATGTTTAATGCAATTTTAAAGGCTAAATCTCAGTTAATTTGATAAAACTTGAAAGTTTTATTAAACAATTTTGAAATCCAGTTACTTGTTACTGTTCATCAAATTATTCATTCATTTTATGTTGCATTAAGTATTTAGAGACACATTCATTACAGCTCATTAGTTTTAATTTTGATAACTTTGTCATTTCTGTTTCGAAATTGAAGCAGTCTTTTTAGAACCAACAACTGAGTAGGACAGAGAAACAGAATGGAAGTAAAACAGTATTTATGCTTTGGCTTGTTGTTTTTTTGCTGCTTACTGTTTCATTTACTGAGATAAAATATTATCCCAATACACACTTTATATGAGAAAGAACTGGTTCTGGAAACCAGATAACATTTGCTTTTCACGTTTAGGTAGTGAAAACAGTATAAACTGTCTTGGAATTTTTAAGAATGCATTTAGGAAATAAAATAAATCAGAGCCTCTTATTTTAGTAATAAATCTCTACATTTATAATTAGAAATTATATATTGATGCACTTCCATATTCCCTTATTTCTTGCATGGAAGTGATAGCTGTCAGCTGAGACATAAAGACGTCATTCTAGGTTCCTCACAGCACGACTCTAAACGTGGTCCTTTGCACAGTGCGGCACAATTGGCCTCTGTTACAGAGCAGAACAGGGGCAGCTGAAGCAGAGCACCCAGGGGGTTGCAGTGTCTTACTGTCTGTTTCTTCAGGAATTGCCTTTCTGGACCGGTCGCTTTTAATTTATTGGAAATTACTGAACAATAGGTAAATGTTGGACCTGCTCACACTAACACTTCTCCCTGCAAATGTAATTCCATTCCTGTGTTTTTGAGTGACTTGACAAGAGAAACATGAAGAAAATTTGAGTATTTTTTGTGAGTTGGTGCACAGAAACAAGCAGATCTTTGTAATCTCCCTTATCATTTTCTCTTTCCTCTGCTAGGTTAGCTTTGAAATCTTGCAGAGCTCTCCTCAGTATGTGCTGAAAAGAAAAGCAGAAACTATTAACAATGGTCTTCAAGCTATTGAAAAGATGTTAGAACAGAAGAGTGAAAACATTGCAAAAGCCAAAGAAGTTCAGAAGGTAATCTTGCAAAAAAAAATCTGTGGGTGTTAAAAGATTTTTGGTTGTTTCTACAGAGCCTGGTTTAGCAGGAGCGTAAAGTGGCCCTCCATTCATTTTACATCTGTAAAAGGAGAAGTGCAAGCAGGCATGTGGGTAGTGAATATTTACCAGTTCTTTCTCACAGGAAAATACATGTCTTTTTAAAACTGAGAATCACACCGATAGATGCAGAGTGTTCTGTTCTTGTCATATCAATTCCAAAATCTTTGCAACTCCACATGGCCCACGGGTAGAACAAACAGCTCTGCTGTTACTTTGACCCTGACCTTATATTTCGTTTCCCTTCTCTCTCTACATGCAGCAAATCTGGGATATGCTGGACCTTTGGCATTACAAACTCAATGAACTGGATGCAGAAGTGCACGACATAGTAGAGCAGGATTCCTGCCATGCACAGGAGCTGATGGATATCTTGGTAACCCCCCTTCAGCAGTACCAACAGGTCTCGCAACTTGCCGAGCGCAGAACTGCCGTTTTGAACAAGGTAGATGCAAATGTAACGATTTAAAGATAACCACATCTTATGAAAAAAAACCCAACAGAATAAAGGCTTTACATAAAACATCATCAAAAGCTCTCAAATTAATAGAGAGTCAAAAGCCGACTGTAGGTGCATTGGCTTATTGTAGCTAAGAGTTTCTAGAGTGGCAAACATCACCCCAGCTGCTACCCCAAATGACCGGCTCTGCTCCACGGCTGGTGGGGGTTAGCATGGGGAGTTCATGGCCCTGGATGGGCGATCAGACGGTTCTCTATGACTCTGCTGGGCTATCTATTACAGTAACATTGCCATATAAATCTCAATAGTGCCCCTATGAAGTGTAAGCACATAAGCACCAAAATTACCTTTGATTAGAGGAGATGGCTTGAAATCATGAAACTGTTATGGAAAAATTATGATCTTTGTTTCACCATACTAATTTAACTGACCTTGATGAAAATGCATCCCGTTTTCTTTTACTCTTGTCCATAGATGTGTTTGTCCTGTACAGAGAATAGGAATGCATTTGGGTCTTTTTGTAAAATCCTGTCATTTTCTAGGCTGCCAACAAGATGGAAGAATATGAGGAACTCTTAAAGGATGTGAAAGTTTGGATAGAAAGCACCAAGTGCTTGCTAAGAGCAGATGCTCAACATGACTCTGCGAAAAGCTTACGCAAACATACTGATGACCTTCACGTAAGTGGTAATGCAGATATGTGGGCTTGTCAGGACTGGTTGCTGCGTACAGACACAATGTTGCATTCTTAAGACTTACTAACATAAAGAATTTATCATTTTCGGTAAATCCTTTTAGTCAAAAAATAGTTATAGTTGACAGTCATGAAGTATAGACGGCTACTTTTTGGTGCTGGAAATATCTGTCAGCAGTGCTGAACTGTACTACATCTATCTTCCCAAAATGTCTCATTGTCTTCTGTTACCCTACTGTGTGGCTAGAATCAGTTTTTAGTGCCTAAATATAAATGGTTCTTTCTGTATTGGAGTCAGCCTGACCATGGCACAGGAGCTGGAGAGGAATCATTTCCAGGATCTCATAGTTTTCTTTTTTTGGGGTGGGATCTCTCTCTGAGTTTGAAATCTTCCTCTTCATGCCTTTTGTCATGCTCATGGAGACTTAATTTATCTGTTTCCCTTAAAATCATGGCATCAGTCTCTCAGTTTTCTGCCTGCAGGATGAAGCAGTTCAGTTCCCTTATGAGTGAAGTATTTTAGTCTAAAATAAGCTTTTGGGAATATATGCAATGGTCAATGATATAGGAAATAAAAGCTGTTTCCTTCTGGTCCTAACCTCTGTGAAACGTTGAGGTTCACCATTGATGGATCAAACTAAGCTCCTATTTTGTCTGCAGATGGCCTTGGAAGACTCAGAGCAAAAGCAAAATCTCCTGCACAATGTTTACTTGGAGCTGGAGGAGCTAACACCAGTCTTTGAGACAGACAGTGTGATGCAACAGCTAAATGAAATAGATGATCAAGTAGCAACTTTACAGCAAGAGACAGCTGAGATTCTTCCACAGATCCAGCATGTGGCTGATGTAAGTCTGGGTGATCTGGAAGTGCCTTTTATCAGATTCATCATATGTTACGAAACACAGCTTGTATTGCCCGTGTAGAAAAAAGGTGTGCTGGTTTTAGTAGGTGTGCCAAGTGAGTAAATTAACTGTTTGGGAACAAACCATCAGAAGGTGTTTGGTATCTAATTAAGCTACTGGTAATTTGTACTGTGACTTTTCAGCGGTATTTCAATTCTACATTCAGGGTTTAAAACAGACCGCATAACCTCCAGAAGTTCTGATGATACATCATTTGTAATAACTAACCTTTCGATTGGCAGCATCCATTAACATGGCCTGCATGTGCTGCACTTGTTTTTCAGTATTTCTCTTCAAATTTAAATGAAAGGCATAAATGCAAGCTGGCTTTGGTTTTTGGAGGAAGTTTCTAAACTGTACTATCTACAAATACTCTCTTTGTTCCCAAACCCAGGAATTGGATGCCATTGAATCTCATGTGAAAGCATTTGAGAAGGATATTGCCGAAATGAAGACAATCCTGTCATCAGATGATCTGTTAGAATTTTCTCCTAAAGACCAACTTAAACATGGACAGGTCTGTGAAGAGTCCCATATGTTTCCCCTTTGTATTTATGCATGAATCAGCATAAATACGTTTTCACAATGCTAAGGCTGTTCTGTGACTGCATAGTATCATGAACAAGTTTTTAGTGTATGACTTCAAAAAGCTAGTATTACACAAATTCTAACTCTCAGGTCAGAGATTGAAAGTATTATTTCATCAAACAGTAAGTAATCTGAAAGTCTGCAAATCAGGCCCTGTTTTTCCAAAAATGGAAGCAAAATTTAGTACACATTTCTGGAAATGTAAGCTGAGGACACTTCATCATGCACTTTGGCCAGCTGGTTCTCCTTCCTCTGCTTGAGTGAAGTAAAACAAAGCATTATAGCACATGCAGTCCACATTGTTAGCTGACTGAAAGACAAAAAGCATGGGTTCAGTTTCAGGAGAGAGATAAAAATGTCATCAAAACTCTCATAACTTTGTTTTCTAGAGCACGATTTTGTAATGGCTACATTATATGGAAAAACTAAAGCAATAATTCTTCTGGAAAACAATGTATGTGTACTTCCTTTTTTTAAAAAATTGAAGCCTGGATAGTGTGCTAATAACAAACAACTTCCAGTGCAGGGTACTTATGAATGAGAGAATAAGCATCTCTACTCCAATTGGGGCCTTTTAAAATGAAATCTCCTTGAGAGGGAATTTAACAAAAATATTACTAACGAAAAGGCCCCGAGGTGGTTTATATTCTCTTTTTTCTTCTGACGTTCCCAGCTACATGAGGTCTCAGTAGGATTTCATTGGAGATTCTTTAGGAGATTCATAGGATTTCTGTAGGAGAACCAAGAACTTGTGAGTTGGCATTGTCGTTCTGTCTTTCCTAAGTCGATCACTGACTCCTCCATGAAACGCGTGTTGTGATACGAAACTGCACGTTTCCGTTCGGCCAAAGCTGATAAAGGTGATTGTCAACTGTGCACCCACCTGGGGTGTTGTGCTATCAAAAAAGAAAAAACAGTTGGCTGAGGTGACGTAGAAGGGTTTGCAGCAGTTTTTTGAGTATTTTCACTGCCAAAGATGCAGTACTTTGAAATGACACACTTAGTAAAATAGTAACTGATCTGAATGTGACCCTTTTTTGCCACCGTGTATAATGTATGTGTGTATGTATATGGAGAAAAAGAATTGTAAATGTAAATTATATCTTCCTCTTGCTTTAGACAACCTCACCATGGATTTTTACTTGTTTGTTCCAAGATTAAAATATTCTTCCTTCTTAAACGGGAAACTCACAGAAGAGAACTTTTGCACATCTTGATAGTAGTATAAATTTTCAGTGCTCATTTTTCCAGCTCAGTGTCACATCCATCATCTATCCTGTATCCTAACAGGTTGTACTTGACCACGTTGGCCCCATGCAGAAGACCATTGTTCATATACTGTCCTACAAAGAAGCACTTCAGCTACCAGGGGTGAAAACGCAACCTTTCTCAATCTTCCAAAGAGCAAGAAAACTCTTGAGAGAATTGAAGAAATTAGAAAAAATTACTCAGGAACAAAATGACTTACTGGAGGTAATTGGTTTCTTTTTTTCTACTGTCACCTAAGCCACCTTAATTTTATGATAATTTTGATGGGTAGACAACATTTTTTCACAGCCATACAGTGTACCTACTGTGTCCTTTATGTAATGGTTTGGGGATATTTTTCTTTGTTCTGTGTTTTTTTTCCTGTGTCATTTGATAGTACAACAAGGCACACTGGGTAGTCTTGAAATTCATTTCAGTTTTCCAATTCACTCACAGCTGACACCATGTGTTTTAGCATATTGTTGAAGAAATTAAGGCACAGGTGCCTAATAAGCAAGGTTTGCACAACTGGTGGCTGAATACCAGTGTTATACGCAGTGCTCAAGTCCTTAAACTTACCTTGAACATGGAAAAGAAAACCTCAAACACACTACATGACTAATGCATGCTTGGAGCTTGGTGAAACGCAGTGACTGTGTGAGATCCGGATGACTTTTGTTTTTAGGCCGTACAATTTCTTATGTCTGAAAAACGGATGTAGTAAAATGTACCCTTTTCAGAGAGTTACCAGATGAAACACTCGAGAATTTTCAAAACCCTTTAAAGCCATCAGGAACAGGGTGCATTGCAATTACAGAGTGTTACTGTAAGACTTCTAACTGGTTTATGTGGAGCATTAGGTCAAGGTTTAGATTTTTCTCCTTTTTGAAACAGCTGTAACCTTTTTTGCTTAGCATTTGCCTTTATGTTATAGGCATCCAGCAAACTGTAGCTGAGTGAAATTTCTTTGTGAGAAAACAGATTGGAAAAATTGCAATTCTTGGCAGCTAGGATATCAAACTGTGCAAAAAAGATTTTTCAGTCCTATTGAATGGGTTAACAGCAGCGGTGCTACAATACAAGTGTAGCACCAGCTAAGACGTAACAAAGGATAAAGCTAGTAAATGATGGCATTTTGAGTGCTGCATTAGAAAGGTAGTAAGCATCCTGATAGAGAGGAAAGCAAATGGGAGGCAAGCTTCCTGTACAAATATATACATCGTTATGTTTTTCCTGAGGATTAGTTTTGAAATGTGAGTGTTTGGATGTGTTTGCCCGTATTTGGCTATCTGTGATGCAGGAGGATGTTGCATAATTTGTATAACTAAGTTGCAGTGTAACACCTGAGAAAGTCTAACAGAAACAGAACCTGTAATAGGTAATGTAAATGCTCTGGGGCAGGATTTAGGTGACCTAGAGATGTGTGCAATGTTGCTCTCTGTTTTTCATTGTGGCCTGTCAAGTACCACACCTATCACTCCCTAAATAATGTCATCGGGAAGAAGAGCTGGAAGCCACAGCTGCTTCTACCGGTTTTCTGTGCAACAGAGTGGCAGTATTTGCATATTTGATGATTTACTGTGCTCGTTTTCAGCAAGCCCTTCCATAACAAATACAATGCCTGCTTGCATTGCCTACAGGCAGAGCGAGGCTTTTCCATGGGTAGGTCTTCTAGTATGACCACAATATGAAAAGTAAAGAGCAAATGTTTAGCAGGAAATAACTCAAAAGAGAGGCAACACTTCTAGGAAGAGATTCAGTCCCATGTACAATAGAACATAATTAATGTTCTATTAGGAAAAGGATAAAATAAGATTTTTTTTTTGCCCCTCAGCGGAAGGCAGGGAGCAGATGAATTAATTCTCTTCAGACAAGTGGCTGTATTCACATATTGGCCTGTAACACAAGACATCAGAGTGTATACAGAATATTCATATTCTCTAGGCAGTGAAGGAAATTTGAGGTAGTACATATTTTATCTATTACTAAACAGTCTTGTTCATGTGGTAAGAGAATCTCTTTTCCAGAAGGACTTCTAGTTTCTCATTAAAACTGAACAGGAGAAGACCTACTCCTTTTTTTTCTCCTCTAATTCTTTAGCTATGGCATTAAGATTATAGGCCACAATTAAATATCTTCCTCTCCAGTGGCTTTTTAAGTGGGGAAAACAATTTTTTCTTCCCTTTAAATCCTCTAAGTAAAAAAATAAAAGTCACGTAGAACCTTATTGGTTTGCATTTTGTCAGGAGGGAGTGCTATTGTGAGGAAACGGAGAGACTTTTCTCTGAAAGGCAGAGTCTGTGCATGCTTTGCAGAGAGATTTTTTTGACTTGTCGGGCTGTTCAGGTGCTGCTATCAGCAAAGTTCAAGCCAGTTGACAATAGGCTGTGTTTTCTTTGGTACCTCTTGCAGACACCTGAGGAACAGTCATTAGTTATTCTTTGGTTCTCAGCCCATGGGTCGGAAAACACAGAACCACCAAATGTTCTGTGAACTAAATGTTTTCACAAAATATTCCGGTTTGTAGATGTAAGAATTTCTTAGTCACCTGAGACATCATGACACACTATAGCTGAAAAACATGAGCATATGTGTGGGGAGATTGATGATTTCTGCAGGAACAGGGGATTGATGGGATTTTGCTGTCATGGTCAAATGAGTAAAAGTGAATTTGGCAGGTTATAACATATAATATGTTTTCCTCTAAGTCATGTAAGAAGAGGAAGCCCACATGAAGTGGAAATACTTCTCACTTTTATAGGAAATATTCAAATTGTCAGATACTGCGGTTGGCTTGCCCTCTGAGCTGCAGTGTCTGCCTGGTGTTCAGCACAGTTTACTTTTGGTCAGTGCAGAACTACAGTAAAGTAGTAACAGTAAAGACCTGAGCACCAATAAAAACCAGGTAGGCTTTCTAACTTGATATGAAACCCCGTAATTTCTCTTTTTTTCCAGTCCTGTTCTAAATGGTAATGAATGTGATTAAATATGCTCCATTTGCATTTTATAGCCAAATTCATAGCTCTGCACTGAAGTAAGCAAAGGTGTGCTCCTAGGCAGAATACATCACCATACTTTGACTTGTGGATGAAGCAGTTTGTTTGTCTTTAGCAGCTGAATAGTAAACGTTGTAAGGATAGGGCTGTGCAAAGTTAACAGAACAGAGTTTCCTCTACATGTGACTACAGATACAAAGGAGGCTCCGGTACTCTTCAATACAAGCTTGTTGCACTACTGACTAGTTTGTTTCTGTGCTATTTAATTCAAAATTATTTATGAGGATTACTATTTCACAGGATTCTGTAAAGAAAACAGAAGAATGTGAGCAAGAAATTGAAAAGTTGAAACAGTTCTTGAAGAACCATTTGGTTGAAATATCACATGAAGATCAACCGCCGGCTCAGAAGACTCATTGTCCAGAGGTGGGTTTCGTGGTTTTCTCCCTCATGTCTGTTACTTGTCCTCACTAACACTAATCCTGATGACACAGAGAACTGCGAAATAGCAATGTGCTTCCCTTTCTTGCCACAGTCAAGCAGGCAACTGAATGCCAGTGTGACTACGCATGCATAAGATGACTTACACGAAGAGATATTGCAATCAATATTAGTTTGCAAGTTGGGCATGTCTTTCAAGTGTACTCCTTATTGACTTTGATGTGTCGAAGTGCCTATATCAATTTATGAGAAAAATTTAGAGTGCTGTTTTCATAATGACTGACAACTGTTTTGGTGAAATAATGTGCAGCACTGATAGCTTGCTTGTGTTCAGCATCCTGCTAAAGTTGCTGAGGTGGTAGCTTGGGATAGTGCCATAAGGAGGGAACTGAGTCCATTTCTGATCACTGACTCTGCAATGGTGCTTTCGGTGATTCTGGTTAGGGTTAGATTCTTTATACACCTTTCTTCGTCCTCATTGCCACATTGTGTTTTCATCGACTGATAAACGTGTTGCTTTTCTCCCTGCAGTTGGCTGCTTTCTGTAATGAAGAAATTGATTATTTAATGCAAAAATAAGATGCGTTGTAAGGACAGCACTGCAGAAGTCAGGAAATTGCTAATTAAGTGTAATAGCTTGAGCACTCAAGTGCCTCTGAAATGCTCAGCTTTTTGCAGTCAGTCACAATAATTTATTACACATAAATTGTACTTGCCTAATAACTGTAATCACTCAGTAGGCTCCTGAGTGCGTAGCTGCTCTGCTTTCAGGTGGTGGGATGTTAGAGGCTTGATGCTAGTACTAGTCATTTCCTGGTTCTTGCTTGTTTTTGTCTTTGAGCGTAGGACTTTCTGTTTAAAAGCCCTTGTTTTAGAGGAAAACCTGCTTCACAGTTGTAGCATTTAATGAACAGGAGCAGGCAATGGGATTGCTCATCCTATTGAGGGTCTTCAGATGAAGAAGCGATGTTAATTGATATTTGGTTTCTGAGGAGGTTTTTGGCTAGTTAAGTTTGCAAAGCAGTAGCTGATAAATGTGTGCTGTAAAGTCTCCTCCTGCAATGAAACAAACAGAAGTACTGTTCTTAGTGGACATTTATGAAAACTTGTCAAATTATCATGGATGGCTCTTTCTTCATTCCAAAGCCTTTCTCTTGCCTCTACCTTTGGAAGATTTTACCTTGTGTTTTTGAGTGTACAAAAAGAAAAAACATCCTTGTCTGAGCAGAGTTGCCATCACCTCTGAAAGTTCGCTGGGGTTCCTGCCTCCACCTTCCCTGCCATGCAGCCACACTGGCGTTATTAACTGAAGAAGCTGTAGTCGATAACAGAACCAGCAGTCTTACTGCTTTCATCTGTCACAGATTATTACTTGCATAGTGTTATTCACACCATAATAGAGCATGCTGTGGATTTACTTCAAGTCTAGCATCAAAGCTTACTCTGATGGACTGAGCCCAGTGTGCAACAGGATATTTAGCCACATTTCAGTATTCTGAGCAAGGAGCAATGCTTCAAAGAGCTTTAGCACTTTGAGTAATGAACGGAGTGGGACATTTTATTCCTTGCGCTGTCTTACTCTCTTATTCGTTGTGCTTGCCTTGCTCACCTGGAGACTGGGTGGTGAGGAAAGGCCTCAGCAGAAGGCTCTAAGGGCAGAACAGCAGCTAGAGCAATAGTCATGACCACGGAGGAGACCAATACAGGTTCATTTCCCTCTTTGTAAGTGCAGAGTTACTTGGTTTATTGTTTAATACCTGCAGAACATGAAAAAATTCCTTGTACTTTGTTGGGAACACATTCAAAGACATGTGATAATTTTGTTATTAAAACCCACCAAATGGTTTGTGTTTCCTTCTTTTAGGCCAGCTTCAGTAAAGAAGACTCAGCTCTGAGCTACCCTTATTGCTGTCCTCGCCCTCATCAATTCTATCCTAAGTGTTTTGTGGCAGGTTTCCAGAGAAGGTAGTTGGAAGTACTGACACACAGAGTAATGTAACCCAGCTGCATTCCCTCAGTTCCAAAGGAAATGTGTATTCCCCTTGGCTATGCAGGACCTAGGCGTAATTAGTTATCCAGCTTTTCACATTTCCTTCCAGACTACCAACTCCTGTATTACAGGCAGCAAGTGCTGTCCTGAGCTGAGTCTGTTGCTGCTGGTTTGCTTGTATCTGGACACCTTCAGTGACAATGGGGAACTGTCCCAATGCCCTGAAAAAGGAAAAAGAGCAAATAGGCCCAGTCTCAGTAAGATGCGTCACTGGTATCATCTGTTACGTTACTGTTTGGCTAAGTGAGAAACACGGATGCTTACAGATGTTGTTGCTTCTTAGGGAGAAATGGAAGCTGTAAAAGAAGAAATCATTAAGCTGTGCCAAAGAAAGGAAGACATCCTCACCAGGATGAAGAATTCAATGTCTGATCTTCACCAGTGCTTACAGCAAGAAGTGGCTGAATCAGAAGATGAACCCACAGCCTCTCTCAAGGCACAAAGTGACTTGATTTGGACTGATGTTTCTGGTCACCAGGTAAGTAGAGCACCACGTTGCGATCACTTACTGGGAGCCGAAGAGGAAAGGTAAATGACTGCTCTTCCTCCAGGAGGAGTGGCACGTGAGAGAGGAGCACCCCTACAGCTGTGAATCAATACAACTTCTCCTCCCCATGCTTCCGAATGGTCCCGGAAGAACTGAGTATGATGTGTGCCTAGGAGAAAGGGGGAGAGAGGTGTGCCTATGGTTGCTTTTCAGCATGAGCAGATCCAGCATGAAGTTTCCATCAAGCAGTCAGCAGCAAAATCCTCGATGTGTAGTTCTGGGATTTTCAGTACATTGTTTTCATGGAACAAAATGGAACTTGTCCTCGTTATAGCTGTGATGTTGAAACATGACAGCACAGAGAAAAGTCCCAATTTTCAGAAACGCTCAGTACCTGCAGCTTCCAATTACTTCCATGTAGGGTGGCAGATGTTCAGTGCTGCTCCAAAAGTGGACCCCAAGTGGTAACTTTCTTTTGGTTCACAGCCAGAAGAGAAGAGACTTTTACTGTTCTTGTCATGCATAATTAGACTGTCTCTTTATGTGTATTTTTGTAGCTGAAAAAAAGAGGAATGATGTCTCTTCTGCCTTCCTTAGATGAAGAATCAGAAGACTGTTCTTTCCACAGCAAAGTGAGTTCAGTAGATATCTTATATATACAGCTGTGTATGTAAGATACAAGATTTTGGTGCAGGACAAATTATGAAAAACGTGTAAATTCAAAATACTTCAGAACAAATTGAATTATCTGTTATCACTCCAAGGTACTAAGAAATTGCGCTCGAGCCAGCCTACCAATATTACAGTACCAGCATTACACAGCACCTCATTCTGTGATGTGTGATCCTGCTTTTGATGGGATTGCTTATACAGCAATACTACTGTTATGGAGCTGTTAGTGGCAAAATATGGGCCTAAATACCAATGTTTATATGTGGGGGGGAACCGGTTCAGGCAGAATTGGACAACTTCTGAAGTGCTAAAACTTAAAAGAAACAAGCAAAATGCTTTGTATTTTTGAGCTTAAGAAAAAAGTGCATGATCAGACTATTGGGAATGAAGTTAAGATAGGAAACATTTCTGGGAGAATGGGAGAAACTGGGAGACACTGCTCAACAGTTTGCTCTGAATCTGGGGAGTCTGAATGCCCAGGTGAACTGCAGAGGAACAGTTAGTAGCTTTCAAAAAGCTATTATTTTATATATATATAAAAATATATAAATATATAAATACACACACACACACACACACATATATATATATAAAATTTACTTTTTAAAAGTTAATAGCTTTTGGAAAATGAAGAAATAATCTGTGAAATTTTCTGCACGCTTTCCTGCACACTAGGGACTACACAAGATGCATTTGAATGAAATCAGGAATGTGCAGAAGTGCTGGTGAGCTTGTGGCCTAGCTACATGCCTGCAGAGCAGTTCACAGACTAGCCAGGCTGGTAGTGACCAGCTGCTGTCATCTGCATCTGCATCGTGGGAGGGACTGTGGCCTCAACCAAGTTTTGAAGGGTCTTCATTTCCCTGATGTTCCTCACCATGAACATTAATTAGCCATTTTGCTATATCCTTGCAACAGGAATCAAAATGAAATGTGCTAAAGAGGTATTGGAGTGTTGCTTTAGGCTAGGAAAGGATGAAACTCAATGGTTAGATAGTGCAAAGAAGTCCAAACGGCTTGGATAGAGATGGTTTCTTACCTTGCCCATCCACACACTTCAGTTTCAGGGTTTCTGATTCTGCACCTTCATTGGTGTAGTTTTCTTTACATATAGGTCTTGGAATTTTTTGTTTTGTTTTACGTCTCTTTTTAGGGGACAGGACAGGAGAAAGATTGGTTTGGGTTGTTTTTTAAATAGTGTGAAAAAAATGAGGATACTCAGGTCTCTAGGGAAAACTCTGTCATCCAGCTGCTATTAATCTTACTGCAGGTCTGTAGAGTGAAAAAAGGTGGGATTTGGGAAACAAAATAAAGAGACATAAACAAGGCAGAAATAGAGCAAGGTGTTACTCAAGGTCTGCAGTTATTTACATTGCCTGAAGGAATATCTGAGCCTCCTGTTCACAAGCTAACGCTGAGCTGTTGCTGCTTTCAAAGGGAAGTACAGCCACAGAGACAGATGCAAGCTTTTGGCCTCCAGAAAGAGATGATGAAAGGCACAAGGAAGACAGTGCAACCTCCTGGTCTTCTGGTACCTTGTCCAATGGCATCATTCAGGTAATGCACTCAGGTCTAACTCTACATAGTAGGAACTTTTCTATAACTTTTCCACATGTGCATATATTTTTCACAAACATAACTCCAAGGTACTGCTGAAGTCTGCAAAGTAAGAGAGCTGTAGAAATGCAGGACAAGATGGCCTTATTCAGGTTCTCTGTCTTCCATTTCACACTAAATCTCACCATTTAAAATTTCCTTTCCTGTTGCACATACTAATTTCTTCTAGCCTGACAAAAACCCTAAAGACAGAAATGCACACTTGTTAGCAGCAATTCATTTCACTAATTCTTGGAAAGGCCGTAAAATGCGCATTTTGTTGTGGCATGATTTGTGGAAGATGTTCCCTTTGTACATGAGAAGATCAGCATCTAATACACCAAATCACCTACAGTTTTTATGACATTCTGCTCTGTTCTTTAGGTGTCTTGATAATGTTGGGATGGGTGCCTTTTTTTCTTTCTGTATATCCATATTGCAGGCATAAAACAACTCTGTGTGAATACTCTTGGTCCAGAACCACCGTAGGTCGAGTGGTTGCTGCCCTTTGAGGCTTCTCTAGCACAACAAGGCAATAATGATACAAATATTTCCACTGTTGCCTCTCTACAGGATGCTGATGAGATAACAGAATCACACAGTAAACACGGTGAGGAAACGTCTGTGCAAACTTTGCAGAGCACTGCAGGCCCTGGCACAGGTGATGGCAGTCAGGCTATGGTGAGTTTGAAGGCCTGAAGAAGGCTGAACAAGGTGACCCTCTGAGCTCCTTGTATAACCTCTCTAGGGGCAGGGGCTCTGTTTGGTTATGGTAATGCTACTGGAGTTTGTTGCAGTATTTATGATATGGTAGGATACCTACAACCCTTTGTGGGCCTCTTCATATTGCTGCTTTGGGTGAAAATAAATACATTTTGATGCATTAAGGCACATGGAGGACAGGGAGGTGGTTTGAGACAGACAGCATGGCTTCACCAAGGGCAAGTCTTGCCTGACCAACCTGGTGGCCTTCTATGGTGGAGTGACTACATCAGTGGACAACGGAAGAGCTATAGATGTCATCCATCTGGACCTTGACATAGTCCTTCACAACATCCTTCTCTCTAAATTGAAGAGATAAGGATTTGTTGGATGGACTGTTCAATGGATGAGGAATTGGTTGGACGGTTGCATCCCGAGAGTAGTGGTCAACGGCTCAATGTCCAGATGGAGATCAGTGATGAGTGGTGTCCCTCAGGGGTCCATACTGGGTCCAGTGCTGTTTAATATCTTCATCAATGACATAGGCAGTGGGATTGAGTGCACCCCTAGCGAGTTTGCAGATGACACCATGCTGAGTGGTGCGGTTGACACACCTAAGGGATGGGATGCCATCCAGAGGGACCTGGACAAGCTCAAGAAGTGGGCCTGTGTGAACCTCAGGAGGTTCAACAAGGTCAAGTGCAAGGTCCTGCACCCCAGTCAAGACAACCCCCAGTATTAATACAGGCTGGGGGATGAAAGGGTTAAGAGCAGCCCTGTGGAGAAGGACCTGGGGGAACTGGTAGATGAAAAGCTGGACATGAGCCACCAATGTGTGCTCACAGCTCAGAAGGCTGATCACATTGTGGGCTGCATCAAAAGCAGTATGACCAGTGGGTCAAGGGAGGTGATTCTCCCCACCTATTCCACTCTAGTGAGACCCCACCTGGAGTACTGCGTCCAGCTCTGGAGCCCTCAGTACAGAAAAGACATGGACCTGTTGCAGCAGCTCCAGAGGAGGACCACAGAAATGATCAGAGGGATGGAACACCTCTCCTACGAGGAAAAACTGAGGGAGTTGGGGTTGTTCAGCCTGGAGAAGGCTCTGGGGAGACCTTTCCGTGATTTTTCAAAACTTAAAGGGGGCTTATAAGAAAGATGAGGACAGACTTTTTAGTAGGTCCTGTTGTGATAGGACAAGGGATAACAGTTTTAAACTACAAGAGGATAGATTTTAGATTTTATGATGAGGGACTGAAATACTGGAACAGGTTGCCCAGAGAGGTGGTAGATGTCCCATCCCTGGAAACATTCAAGGTCAGGTTGGACAGGGCTGGGGGCAACCTGATCTAGTTAAAGATGGCCCTGTTCATTGCAGGGGGGTTGGCCTAGATGGCCTTTAAAGGTCCCTTCCAACCCAAAACATTCTGCAATTTTGTTTTCAGTTGAGCTATGGTCACTGTCCACTCCATGGCACTTTCGTGGTCTCAGTCTTGCAACACGAATGCATGATGTTTGTATGAACACATGCACAGATGATACTGATTTATTTTATTAAACTAATTTGACTATATATCTGAGTTTCTGTTTCTGTAGAGGAAGGGGATAAAGTTTAGTGCAGTAACAGAGTCGAGCTGGGGAGGGGCAGAGCATGCCGGAAGTGTAAAATAAATCCTTCTGTACACACACATGTGTGACTAAAGGGTGTCATGTGCAGTATTATACATGTGTAATGTTCTGTTATTTCAGTAAATTAACTAAAACAAAGAGGCTTAGAACTAGAGCTGGAAATTTCAGATGGAGATTGAAGCAAATTGGTCGTTTTTTCTTTCTTCAGCCACATATACCTCAATAGACATAGACTGCTCTAGGATTTGTATATTCAGATTTACTTTCTGTTTAATGGCACTGTCCCATACTATCTCAGAGGCAAACAAGATCACTAATGATTAAAGTAAGACATTGATGGCTGAAACAATGCACTTTTGCTCACTGATTTTCTGTCAAATCTCACTTTAACACAGAGTTTGTGCACTGCCACAACCACCTCCATTGCCTGCATTTATGCTCTAGAACCATGGGAGCATACAGGTCGTTTTGTTCTTGTGGTATTGTGCTTGATTTACTTACTAAGTACCAGTATTTGCATATGTGGAGATACATACAGACTTGTACAGCCTTCCAAGCAACTGCTGATATCTCTAAGCACTTTAGACCTCTTATTATGGAAGTGTGCAATATTGCTTCTTCAAGGAGAGCAAATAAGAACAAAGAATTACACAAGACAGACTTAAAAATACAGGGTTTTTTCTGTGTGACTTAGAGCCCGAGTAAAGCTCGTTTGACTGTTGGAACCAAACATGCAAGTAGCTTATAAGCCTATCCCAACAGCTTGCTTTGCAGCTTTTAAGTGCATTGCTTTTGCATCTAACTCCCACAGAAAAACATCTCTCCTCAGGGGAGAACTGGTTAATGGTGAGTCATCCCACTTCCGGTGTGCTCAGGTATACCTGTGCAATGCAAATCGCTGCCTGGAAACCTGTTACACCAGGTCCCGGATCGCCTGGCTGCTGAGTTTCCCTTTCCTTTTCTTTATTTGTTTATTATTTTTTTTCCTTTTTAATCTGGGAACACAGTGGCAGGGTGGTTCTGGAGCTCTGTGAGTGCGCGAAAGTTAAACATTTCCCATTGGTAAGGGGGAGGGAAAAGAAAGAAAAAACCAGATAGATAACCGCGTTTCTTTCATGTCCTTTGCTTCAGGGTGACAAGCTGCCTCCTGTCCCCATCGCCACCCCGGGCTCTCGAGGGAAAGCGGGAGATTCGGAGAAAACCGTGGATGGCGGTAGGCCTGAGCCAGAAACAATCCTCCAGGCGTGCCAGGCCCAGGTTGCCGAGCTGGAGCAATGGCTAGACAAGGCTAAAATGTCCCTGGGGTCAGACACCCAGACCCCCAAAATGCAACAGATGGTGGAACCGCAGCTTGCTGATTGCCAGGTAAGACAGAGTGGTCAGGTTGCTGCTGCCATCCAAACAAGTCGCTCATCCCTGGGGTACGCATCTGCAGAAAGGCTTTGCTCACTGCTTCTCCTCTCCCCGCTTTATCAGCTTCATTACACTGTGCAGAAAACAGGTAACCGCTTGGTTTCAGTTTCAGGTTCAGCTTTCCAAGGACTTAGTTAAAATATCTATTTTTTAGAGTTGAGATCTTTATGCATCTGGGGGATTTAGGTAGAACTCTATTTTTAAAGCTTTGTTTTTCTTTGGATTATTTTCAGAAACACGGCTAAATATGGTTTGAATCCTCTATTAAAAGGCAATTTTTCACTGGTCTCAATCAGGATAAATCAGCTAGAAGAAAAGCAGTATTTTTTTTTTCTTTTGACGTTTTCACTTCCTATTGTTGTCAGAGTGATATAAAAGACTAGTATAAAATAGCGTCCCAGCTGGTAAATTCTTCTTTTCAACTTTTTGCAAAAACCTGCCATCACAGGTAGAAAGACAGGGGCTTTTCCCCTGCCCTCTGTGAGCAGTGACGATATTTGGACCCAATGCCATCCTTCCAGGGCAGCCGCTTGCCTCAGGTGGCAGCAGAAGGAAAGGAGTGGGTGGAACCCATTGACGAAAACCGTGGTGGAGGAAAATAGGACTGGCGTGAAGGGCTGGGATGGGTGGGATCCTGGCATACAGCTTTTTTCTCTGGTGTGCAGAATAAAAGAAAATGTTGCAGGCATGGCACTTTGAAGTTCCCTGTGATGCCAGTCTGGTGTACAAGTTTGCTTCATGACTGAGTCTACCTAAGGCAACAAACTCCACTCGCACCATGAAGTAGCCAATACCGAAATGTCCCCATTTCAAATTACTAGGAGGCATTTCCAGCTGTTGTTGTTGTTGGGTGAGTTGTTGTTTTTTTTTAATGGGAACAGAGTCCATGCCACAGAGTGCCCCTGGGTTTAGGCCGTGATTCAGCCAAGTGCTGGGGTGCTGAACTCTGTGGGAATTAGGATGCTGAATGCACCACAGTAGCTGGCTGTGTCTGGATCCCGTTTGGGTTCATGTCAGCATAGGCTTTGACAGGGCAGTCCCAACCAGTGCAAACCAGCAGGCTTCAGGCAGCTGGAAATGCTGCTGAATTCCTGTCTGGTTTTAATAGTTTGGCTCAAAGTTAAGATGTGAAGGAGGGGAGGTTTTTCTAACTTAGTGAAGATCTACACGCAAAAAAATACACATAGCATGAAGCTCTAGATATGGAAGTATGATGTAAAGCAATTAATGTATTGCAGTTGATAACTTTGCAGCTGAGCCACGGTACCTGTCTCCACACTCACCTTAAAAATGTGAGTTTAAAGTAATGCAGAGATGCGCTTTGGTTCACAGCAGCTTGAATCAAAAAACGGATCCCAACAGCTTACAGTGGCCTGGCTGACACATGGTAACACGACTATGTTTTGATAATTCAGCATCATTCCTCCCAAAGGGTGAAGTGCTCAGTCTGTGCACTGCCTCCTTCTCCGCCTTTGGGGTGTGTTGTCTTCTTGGTTGCAACCAAATGGATTCTATCATTTCTGCTCTCCTCTTTTATTACTCCATATCTGAGTTAAGAAAACTTCCTGCAGAGGCTGTTTGAAACAGTTCTAAGACTAAGTATAAAATTTATTTAATTATTCAGAATAAAAAGAGACTATGTTGGAGAAAATCTAGCAAGTTTGAAGCTATTTCTCTTTTTGCCTGTATGTTTCTATTCTTTTCAGACAAGGGAAGTGTGAGCATTGACTTCAGAATGTTATCAGGAGAGGAGTGTTGTACTTCTAAAAACGAATAAGTGTTTTACTTCTAAAAATGAATAATCGACTGCTGTCCCTTCTAGGTGATGTTATCAGAGATTGAACAAAAGGTCCTTTCTTTACTGGAAGATTGTGGAGATAGTGCAGACTGCCAACAAGAGACAGAGGCTCTTTCCTTGAAGCTGAAGGAAGTGAAGTGCAATTTAGAAAACGTCCAGTTGATGCTTCAAGACAAATACAATGAAGAGCAGGTAAAGTATATCAATGCTATGCAGAGCAGGAGCAAGACAGTCATGACACTTTCATGTGCTGTAGTTGCAGAAGAACAGTTAGACATCACCATGTGAAGCAAGAAAGGGAGAAAAGTCAATCACAAATGTCAGACTTGCTATTAATCTACTTTACAGTGCTGTATAATTATTTGCAGTTTGCAGCAAGTCGTGGATTTTTAATGAGTCTCTGAACAACATCTCTTCTGCTTTAAGTGCTCAGTGACAGAGGTCAAGATTTTGCCAGGAGTACAGGAAAAGGATTCGTTTTGATTTGGGTTTTAAGTGCCTTTAAAATGCCACAATGTTTGTCCACGACAGTGTCACAGCACAGCGGCCTTTAAGCAGTAACTTTCTCTTTGAAGAATGCGTAAATGGCAAGGGCAGTGACTGCCAGCTCTTCTGTGCCACTGCTGCACACTCTTTGCCGAACTTCCCAAGGGGTGAGACAGTAAATCACAGCTTCAGAGCTAATTCCCACTCTGTTGAGCAAGGGCCAGAGAAACCACCTGATGTGTTTGTGTAAAAGCAGCCACAGTCCCTCTGGTGCTGGAGGAGCACAGGCTAAAAGGGAGCTCGCATGGGCCAGCAGAGACTCAGCACTGGTAAAGGCTGCTGTCGAAATCTCTGTGGGCACAGACAGAAAATGCAGGTGGTGTGCACAGATTTATAAGCATAAATTGCACATCCCTATAATTTGGTCATACAGTAAGGATGGAGGGTTAGTATCAACTCATCTGCTAACAGGAAGAGCAAAGCAAGCCTTGTAACTGTCAGGGAGAAAAATGTGAGGAATTTAACAGCAGGTTAGAATGGATCAAACTTTAAGTAAATGGAAGTGGAGAGAAATCTTTGCAAGAGTATCAGCTGTGTTCATGCACTGCTGGTTCTATGTGTTGTAAATCCCAGACTGCTCCGCTTTTCCCATTTCCCCAAACTACAGCTGTGGGTTCTTCTCCACTTGTCAAGTCTGGAAGTCCTCCCACAACAGGTCTCTCTTTACAGATTCACACTTGCCCTATATCATAATGATTCAAATGGCATCACCCATTCCTCCAATCTCTTATCTTCAAAACACTGATGTATTATGAAATCTGAATCTATATATTGACACTGCTTTTGAAGACTAATTTGAACCTAAAGCTTTGTGAACATTTTCCCATGGGCTAACTCACTATGACTTTAAGGTTGTTGTTAATGCAGTTTAAAAATCCTGCCGTGTTCTGTGCTATGTAAACTACTTCTGTTTTTCTAACAAAAATTAGCTTTCGCCCTATTCTTGCTATTAGAAAAGAGTTGGAGAAAATGATCCAGCCTGAGCTGCTAAAATTGCTCACTTTTCACTCGACACTGTCTTAACTAATGGAATTAAACCTCATATTTGAGCAAATCCCCATTTTACCTTGCCTTTTTCTCTGTATAAGGATGGCAGTTGATGACCTTTAAATTTCTATAGCTGTATAATTTGTTTCTGACTGCTAATTTTTTGCTTTTAAAACTTCAGCTCAGGCAGAAATATATTCCATAAAAACAGAAGTTTTCAGAAAATGGTTTGTTTGGTAAACTCATATTTGTAGATAAAGTGCATTTTATTCTGATAGATGTGTTCTTATTTTCTTTGTAAATGAACTCACGTAAAATGTGATTGGAAAAGCACAATCACAGTTTCAGATTAATACAGTGCATATAACTGATTTTGCTGTTTATGTTACTCTCTGTGCACAGGATCTGAAAGTAAAAGGAGCTGAGCAGAAAAGCCTCATTGACTTCATTGAGTCATGCATGGAAAAAATGCAGCCACAGTTTGAGGACAGCGTGACTCAGAAATTAAAATCAAGGTACAAAACAACAAAATCAGAAGCTGTGAGATTCTGCCATTAACAGTCCAGAGAAATGGAATCTCGTTTCTGTGACAGCCTCCTTGACATTGGGCTGATTATGGTGTTTGGAGTCAGTCCTGATACTGGGCAGGACTGACACCTGCATCCGGAGGCAGGTTAGGTATCTCTGTTCACAGCCATTGCTGTACAAACGCATGGTAAAAATGCGTGCACCCAGTCAGGGTTGAAGGCAGCATCTTTGAAAAAGGGGCGTTGGGATCATGCACTTTCCAGCATGGAACTAAGACATACTACAGGACTATGCTCCCCATGTTGTCATTTCAGTGGTGGAGGCTGCCAGCAGATCCCTGGGATGTTTCACAGGAAGGGAAAAGCCCAAAGAAATGTATCAAAGCTTGGATTAAAAATCATCCATGCACTTGATTTCGCTTTGGTTTGGGGATGGGAGCAATAGAAACTAAACTTATACGAGAAGTCCTACAAATCTAATTTTGCTTATTCAGCTTTAGTATTTGCCATTCTAACAGTGTTTTCTCAATACAGCAATGGAGAACCTGACCCAAAGAACAAGCAGGCTGATCCCACCTTAACTCCAAAGGACCAAATGGGTAATAAATGGCAGTATTTACAACAAGAGCTGTCGTCAAAGATGAAGTCTCCACTCTGCCAGCTTGTGGAACCTCAGGTATGTTTAAGTTCAGTAAAACACTCTGCAGGCAGTGGTAAAGATAGCAATTAGTGTATCTTCCTACCTCATCGTATTATTTCTCTTCATCAGATAACTGAAATCTGTGCAAGCACTCTCCAGAGGAAATTGTTACTGCGTACTGGTTTTGTTATTCTTTTCTAATTTTCAATAATGTCTCTAACGTTGCGAGCACATACATGAATTATTGTAGTTAATGGATGTTGGTTAGGTCTGAGTTCTTGCAAGTGAGAACATCTTGGTCTAAACAAATCTCTGGATTAAATTTTGTACTGCATTCACCATTGTATTCTCTCTCTCTCACATACCAAAAGCAGAGTCTGGTCTGCAAGAAGAGCACGCTATGTATTTATTCTGAACAGACTGCAGAAC
Organism: Mesitornis unicolor; assembly: GCF_000695765.1. Classification (NCBI taxonomy): domain Eukaryota; kingdom Metazoa; phylum Chordata; class Aves; order Mesitornithiformes; family Mesitornithidae; genus Mesitornis; species Mesitornis unicolor. The sequence continues at coordinate 24,275 of NW_010209338.1, forward strand.
TTTACTGCTTGGACAGAACTATTCTGTTATAAGCAGTTTTGTTCATATTCAATTACTATTATTAGATTCCCTGTTCTCTGAAATTACTGCATTACATGGAAGAATATCAGTCATGTAAAAGGATGAATGTCAGCTCTTTTTCAGGCAAGACTTACACTGCAGCGGGCAGCAGGGCTGCCTTAGCACAAACTACAACTTGTAGCCCTTAAAGCTGGGAATTAGAGCCTCCTTTTTCAGTCCATCTCCCATCAGGACATAGCCTACCCAACGAATTTTTGCCAGTAAAAAGGGAACCCTGCTATCCAGGTGCTTTATATTACTGCCTTGACATTTTCCTTTTAATGCTTTTTGAGAGCAGTGCTATCTAGTTGCCCATAGCCTTGTCTTCATTTGAGCTGTTCACCTAATTGCGATGTTCTTTTTCCAAATGTTAGATTACAACAAAGATGAACGTGCTGCCCCGAGGCACATTTGCTACTGCAGGAACTCCAACTGTGGAAGAACTGAAAACCTACACGGTCCAGCTGGGAGACCTAAGCCAAGAAGCAAATGTGGTGCATGCACAGGTAAAAAGGTCGTGTTCTAGCACTGCAAAAAACACCAGGGATTCTAGGCACAGGACATTGGGCACTGGGAAACATAGCCAATAATCACATTGCAAATGGCATTCACTGTAGTATAGCTCTTGCATCAGGTATGGACTGTGCTGTAGAAATCAGCTTAGGATTTTGAGAGGAAACATTTCAAGTTTCAGCTATGATACTTCTGCTACCTGAATCTAAACATTTGCTAGCATGAGTAAAATTCCTCAAATTGTATAAAGCAATGTGAGTGATTTCAGTAAACCTGCAGTATTTGAGCTGGTAAGACAAATTGTGTGGTGCCCATTCCTGAGATTGGAGACCTGCAAGACCACAGCCACTCCCGGTACACACAGGGTCATTGTCTCAGCTCTGGCCTTGACAACTCTGAATATTACATGCGTATAACTGTCTCATCTAAGTCTGTCCCTCAGTATTTCACTGATTCCATTTTATTATTAGCTGACTGAACCACTAACCATCTATGAGTGAATAAATCTTAGCCATGCCTTGGGTGAAAGTACTGAAAACTTCTGACTTGCCTTTACCCAGGATAATGTGGCAGAGAAGGTCTCTTCCAATTTGGACAGAAAATTGTTTGAGCTGCTTCTGGCAATCAGCCGATGTTTGAATAACACGGAGGAGATGTTGAACACCTCAGTCCTCTCCACTGAAGAGGCAGCTGTGCAGCAGGCTCTTTACGAGGTAACTGTCCTAAAGCATCCAAGGGAGAAGAAACCCCAGTGGATTTCTGTTACAACAGAATGTGTATGGCCTGATACTTCCTTTCTGTTGTACTGGTATTATTCAGGAATTACACCACTGCACTATTTGGTTTTGCACGGATTTGGGCCTATGGCTTTTAGCAACAGTTATCAACTGAGCCCTGCTACCTTTTTACGGGCAAGAGTCCTTGGACAGAGGCCATTTTCATTCATGTTATCTTTCTTTCAACCCTTTAGACTCTTTCTGTCGAGCTGCAAAAGCTTCACACTGATCTGAGTGATAAAAAGGATGATCTTCTGAAGTCTATTAGCTGTGCTGGTGGGAGCACGGATGTGTTCTGTGAGTGCTTTAACAACTTGCAGGCACGGCTGGAACAAACTCAAGCTGCCACTGCTTTCAGGAGCAACTCCATGAAAGCTGGCCTGGATCATAATAGCAATTATCAGGTACTCCACTGCCAAATGCACATCTTGTTTCACAGCATCTGTTAGACTTGTCAGTGTTAATGCATTTGGGTTACAGATGAACAATCTATAATGAGCTTGCTTTTTTTTTTCTTCTTTCTTTTTGTGTTAAACAAATTTGTCTTGGCCTCTCAAGAAGCAAATTAATTTTGCTGTTTACAGCGCTGCTTGCAGCGCTGACTACCTTAGAGGCCTTGATCACAGTAGAAAACTTGCATGCAGAAAGGATGGAAGAAACCTGGGATCCCATGCACTCTGAGCTACTGGCTAGAGCAAGTTTCTCTGTGTAGGGCTTAGGCCAAGGAGGGTTTTGTATATTCGGCTGCTGTGTGCACCTTTTAGCTCTGTGTTGGAGGTTGATTTGTATTCACTGTACCTTTAAATTTTGTGCCACAGTAGCAAAAGCCATAATTTTGCAAATTTGCATTGTTTTGTTCTTTTTTGGAAAAGCAGATAATGAGAAACTTTTCTGCAGATTCTCATGATGGGCTCAATCTACCAGCTATTGCTGGAAAATATTCAGATTAGGTATTCAGGCGGAAATAAGGAAAGAAAAGCCTGGTCTTTGAAATACAGTGTCCAATGTCCAGCAAAACTCCAGTGTGTTCATCCTCTGCAAGTCAGCCTAGCTCTTGACTGCTGAATAATAAAAGAGTTCCTTTGAAGAAGGCTGGGATGTTGTCTCCAAACAGCAGCAGGACTAGTCTGGCGATGTTTACTTATGCAGAATATGTGGAGCTCCATCAGTCACAGTAATGGGCTCATGTTCAGAAGAGAAGCATTTGTTTCTCTGCAAGTTTCACAGATTTTTACAATGATAGGGGATCACTGTGACAGAGTAACCTGCTTTCTTACTCTACAAAGACGACAGAATTTCCCTCTCTAAATTACTGCTTTAAGTCCACCATGCACTTGCTATATTTTGTTTCTTTAGAGAAGAAAGGAGTGCTCTTGCTGTAAGAGGTAACCATTTTGTTTGTGGTATAATTTTGTCTGGTCATTACTGTATTTCTGTATGTGATATACTTCCGCTGTTTGTTTCTTTTGCAGAATGAAACCAGGCTGCTCTATGATCAGTTAACTGAGAAAAAAGCTACTCTGCAGCAATGCTTGAATGCTATACATGGACATGTTTCTGAACAGCTTCAGGTAATTTCATTGGAAGGAAAGGAGAGGAAAAACTCTCAGTATTAGCTAGTATTCCAAGTTTTCAGCAGTCTATTAAGCTTCATATTTTCTAATGTGTGAGTCCTACTTAGGTTTCAAGAATGGAGGAAGGAGAGAGTTCAGTATTTGCCACCCACTTTTTTTTTTTACTACACACAGTCCATAATCAGACCTGACTCCAGTCCTTTTAGTAGTTGGAGTGGAGGAACCAGTCTCTCTGCAACCTCTCGGAGCAAATACACCCTACACTACCTATGGCAGGGAAGAAAAGGAGCTACACAAAGTACAGCACTTCATGCATTATGTCTTTTCATATGAAAACTAGCTTTTCTTTGTGTGGCTAGGACTCTCCAGTGTTTGTATCTACTCACTCAGCATTTATGAGCACTTTATCATATGGCATTTGACCAGTTGAGCTATTTTTTTGACCTTTACATGGATTAGCACAGAATTAAAAATTAATAAAAGGGGTATCCTCACCAGAATGGTCATCGGTCATCTATCTACTTGTTACTGAAGCAAGGAGGGTGTCACAAAATTCTTTAGTTGCAGACTCATTACCTTGTTTACAGGCATAACTTTCTGCCAGGCTGAAATCTATGTTCACAACTGCTGAATCCCCTAGCAGGGGCCTTAGATATATCCTGTCAAATAACAACTCTTGGAGAAGGAATGCCAGAAGTACCTAACTTCCCTTCCTTCAGAGAGAACATGTCTCAATCCATCCCTCACTGAATCTTTTTAAGTCATAAGAAAAAATGGTATTTTGTGAGTCCATGATTCTTTTTAATGGCTGTTCTTGACCTGGTAAACTGAAATTCATGTTGAACGTTGGACTGAAGCACAAGACCTGAATTCCCTTCCTGGCTGTGCTATGTGAACCCAGTAAGCTGTGTCATGAACAGTCTTGTCTGTTTAGTTTATAAGCTTGTTGGATCTCAGGGTCTCTTTGTGAATTTATGCAGTACTAGCACAGCAGAGTGCTGTGATAATACTACTAGTGATAACAGAAAGTTTAATGGAACATAACTCTTCCTAATAGCTTCTTCTGTCCTTAATTCAGAAAACTGATGCCTGTGCTTTGGAGCTGCAAAACTTTGAAAACCAAGTAGCAAAATTGAGAGGCCACGGGGAAAGATTTCAGCTACCTATCACCTTAATCCAGGAAGTTTATAAATTAGAGGTAAGAGCACAGTACAGTTTCCACTTACTCAGCAAGGTTTGATTCTTTTAAGTAAGGTATTTTTGCACCAAAAGGCTGATGGTTATTTTGCATTCTAGGAGTGTGTATGTGGGTTTCTAGGATTCATTTCCGTCCTTCATGAATCATTAAATTGTGTTTACATTATAGGATGTTTTGGATGACATGTGGGGCATTCTCAAAGCAAAGTATGTGGAGCTGAACTCTCCTTCCATCAGCGAGAGCCAGTATGAGAGCTTACTCCATGGATTTGCAGAGCTGGTAGCTATTGCACGGGAGAAGATTGCACAAGATCCAAAGCAGCTAATGAAAAGCAGAGCAGCTCTACAGTCTCACCTGCAAAATCACAAGGTACAAGCAGCTTATCACAGCACTGCTTAGATCAACACAGCAGGAGCAATATTTTCTGTGACTGGTTTCTCTCCAGTGTTGTATCAGTAGTGAGGTTCCTGAAGTCACTGTCTACCAACTGCAAGTTTAGCCTTTGCTTTCAGCATTCTGTGCCATCATGATCTGGTGGAGGAAAGTTACTCGTAACAGCTCCTTTTCCGAAGGGAGGGTCGTTTAGATCCTCCCCTTGGCAGCCCAGTGTCCCCTGTACCCAGCTGCTAAATGCTTGATGGGACATGGCTGAGAATGCACCTGCATCCTCACGGTCTTGCTGCTTGGCGAGAAGCCCTGGCCAATCCTAGTCACTCAGAGATGTCTCTGTCATGTCAACACCTTGATTGAACTGTTCCACATAGCTCAAACTCCCTTAAGAACTGCTTCAGGATGCCCAGGACTGCAGACTACTACTCCAGACTCATAGGAATGGTATTTGTCACTCACAAATTGCCCTTTGCAAAGCAAAACATTAGGAATTTATTTACAAAGGAAAACAAATAATCTATCTGCAGTCCAAATACACATACAGTGATTTTAAAAAGCAAAAGAAAACTACAAAAACCATTTTCCCTGCCCTGGTTATAAGGATTTATCAGGATGCTTGTGCAGTCTATGCCTGGGGTATGGTCCTTAAGTGAAATTCTGATACTAGTTGTTAGTTCTTAGTGAAGATCTTGGTTGAAGAGTGTGATTGAAAATCCTTAAACCTTTCTGTGGGGGGAAGTGTTCTGTTGAGACTCCGACATTTTCCAAGAGCTCAGCTGAGCCATAACTAAGTCAAACTGTAACCTTATAGTTATCCAAAGCGGTGGTGTGCCCTGCCTAGTACGTAGAACTGCTAATATCCTTGGTGCTGGCAGTCATCTCCCATCCAAGTGAGACAAACTGGATAAAGACTGTCTGGTGATAACTTCTTCTCACTAAACAATTCATTTACTTATTGTTAAGCTCTTCCTTCCATTATCTTCCTGCAACATCTTTGTATTTTATATGAACCGAAGGTATAAATGTAGGTGTTTTTCTTTAGAAATGTATAAATAAAAATAGTGCATGCAAATCATCACTGGTTCCTGACCAACTGTAAAATGATCAGTAATTGCCCCTCTTGGGGTGATGTAGAATTTGGGTAGAAGGCTCTGACTCCAGCTACAAGAGATCCTGAAACTGGCTGCTCTTCTCAGTGAGTCTTCTCTGTCTTCATACTCCTGCTCTTGGGTGTATGATCTCTCCTAAAGAGCAAGCTTTGTTTTTTTCAGGACTTTTTCCACAACCTCATGACCCACATGACTTTCATGCAAGCATTTTCCAAGAAAGTGACTCCCTCCATCCTACAAAAGAGAGAGAAATTCTGGAGAGAGCTGGTCAATGAAGTCAAGTTGCTGGAGCATAAGGCCTGCCAGTATGGTATACACTTGGAGAGCCTGTTAAAGGTAAGGAGTCAAAAGAAACCAAGGGGAAAATCTCAAGGGGAAAAAGGAGAAGATTTGTGTCTAGCGGAACCCTTTCTGCACCAGTGATTCCTTGGCTTGTGATTGCCCTTTCCTGTCTCCATTGGTTAGCAACAGTCTATTATTTGTTCTGTGTGTGTCAGTAATGTAGCTTTTATCTTGGAAAACCTCTTGAAGTGTATATTTCAACTCATTACTATGATGTGGGTGGGACTTTTTGACTTCTTGAAGTGATTTTTGATTGCCTGGACTGATAGGAGAGTCTGTTAAGGCACAAAGGTACTAGCAGCATTTTAAAACAGAACACAAAAATTTATCTTAAAATGCCCCTACAGAACAAAAAAAAATAAGTATACCACTTTAAAATAAGAAACATTGAAGATATTAGATAATGAGTTAATTAATCTGTGGTGAAATCATGTCTCACTTTAATATTTCTGGATTCTTCACCTGTTTACATGTTCTGTTTCATAAAGCAAGAGTTGCTGATGCTAGAATAAGCATTAAGGCCTCAGTTTGATGTAGCAAAAATATCTATGGAAGTGTGCTACGTTAATGTTGCAATGTATATTTTAGGAATGGATGGAATTTGATGATGAATGCCTAATTATCAATAAGGAGTTAGAGGCACTTGCCTCTACATTGCCTTCTGTGAATTTGGTTGAAGAAACAGAAGAAAGATTAATGGAAAGGATTACACTTCTGCAGGTATGTTTGTGTCTATCTCTGACTGGTTTTCTTTGTGGATCTGTAGAGCTGGAAAAAGGATTTGTTAGGGTATGAGAAGACAGTTTGCAGGGCCCTGTTTCTTTTGTGTCCTTGTCTGTACATGGATGCAGGGTAAAAACCCACTTTTAAAAGTAGCAGGAGATCAGACTGCTAATTTCAGCCAGGGTCAATAATTTCATTTAAATGGGAGTAATAACTATAGCTACTTTAGAACTTGGTCTTCAAATGCCAATATCTGGGAGAAAGTGCGCGTGCTACATGGATCCCAAGGACAGCAAGGAGCCTGGGGTGAACACAGACCCACTTCTCTGTAATTCAGGAATGATTCTCATGCCATGATGTGAAACCTATGGAAGAGGAGAATCAACCTCTTGCATCCAAATCTTTGAACCCCTGGTTGGAATAGAAGGTTTACAGGTTTACCAGTTCCTTTTAAAATCCAAAATGAGATGTCCTGTTTTCTGTCTGACCAAAGAGAACGAAATTCCTTTTGTATAGAATGGCAAAGACTCCTGGTTTGTTCCCAGCTGCATCTCTGATGACAGAGCTACACCTTTGTTGAGAAACTCAAGTTCAGTTGGTTGTTTTATAAAATTAAGAAGAAACAGTGTCCAATAAACTTAGTGATGTATCCATCCTGAATGCAGAGAGTGCTCTGCATTCCTCACAGTTTTGACCTTTCCTGGTCTTCAGAGGATCCACTCTATTAGAAATCTTTGAATTAACGTGTCTTTGGTCTGTAGTGAGTCCAGTTTAATATTTATGTTGAGAACCTCAAGTTCAGTTGGAAACATTTTGTCTATGTTTTAAACACATTCAAATGTAAGGATATGAAAGCAGCCTCTATGGTTGTTTTATAAAATTAAGAAGAAACAGTGTCCAATAAACTTAGTGATGTATCCATCCTGAATGCAGAGAGTGCTCTGCATTCCTCACAGTTTTGACCTTTCCTGGTCTTCAGAGGATCCACTCTATTAGAAATCTTTGAATTAACGTGTCTTTGGTCTGTAGTGAGTCCAGTTTAATATTTAGATTCAGAGACTATAAAGGCAAAATGGACTACTGTGATTTAATCTAGTTGACTGCATGAAAGAGACCACTGGATGTTCCCAGGAAATTCAGAGCTACAGTAAAGCTTCTGAGATAAATCAGCAGTGGATATTTACCATCACAGCAGTGCTCTGGTGCTTCTGATGCCTGTCACACTGACATGGGAGGCATGCAGTATTTGCATAGCCATTCATTGTGAAGTTGCTCGATTTCCTTTGTCTTTTTTTTTTTTAAATTCTTAACTACCTCTTTGCTCTTAATTCTGTCTTTAAAGACATCAGAATCAAAGCAGTAAGGCTTTAGAAGGTGCTTTTAGGGTGAGTCCCAACACTGGAACTTCATCGTTTCAAGGACAGAGCAGAACAAAATTCTCTGGGTCTTAATTTCTGTCAGAGAAACATCCCTACAAGTCCCTTCTGCCTGGAGAAAAGTGAGACACTTGCACATCACGCAGTTGCTCCATTCTGCCTTCTCCTTGGGACTGATCTACTTCCTGAGGTTGCTTGCTTTTTTTCCCTTTGACCTTCCAGTGAAAAGTAGCAATGGTAAAATGATGCTTTGCTTTTATTCAGCTGTCTAAGCAAACCACACCACTCCTGTGTCTTCACTCTTCACTCTCCATTCCTCCCTGCCACTATTATTCAATAATTATCCCAACTGCTTCCTTCAAAACACTGGTAACATTTTTTTTTTAATAGGATTGAGCCAGAGGGCCCTCTCAGAACAACAGGGCAACAACTTTCAGATCTGATAGGGTGTGTTTGTCCATTACTTGAGGTTTACAGGTGTCAAAAAAGCCCATCAAAGCATAACACAGCCATTCTGATAATGTATGAGATTATATTGAGCTCTATCTTAATGTATCCAGAGGAAACAAACAAAAAACCCCAGCAAACTGTGTCACTTTTGCATGCAATGAAGCATAGATTCCTTCTGTTTGGAAAATAAAATACAGGACAGAGGAAATGTGAGTTTAAGAAGTTAGAACAAATGCTATGTTTTGCTAGCCATGTTTTCAGTTTTAAAAATATTATTGTTTTGCAAACTTCCCATATTCTGATAGCAAATCAAAAGCAGTGTCGATGAAAAGCATGCCAGGCTTTACCAGATGGTGAAAGAAGGGAAGAAATTGCTGACTGCTGTGAACTGTCCAGAAATAAGAAGCCAGATTGGGAAGCTGGAAGAGCAGTGGTTGTCTTTAACCAAAAAAGTTGGCCATGAATTACAGCGACTTCAGACGTTACTCAAACTCTTGGTCAGGTGGGTATAACTCAGAAAGCAATTAGGAAGACCAGCTAGAAATTAGTTTCTGACCTTCTATAGATGTATTTTCTGAAATATGACAGTGAATTAATAAATAACATAGCTCCTTTAACTTAAAAATGAGAAAAAGAATTAAAAAGCAGTGGTGATCAGCAAAGTGGCCCTTTATTACACAGCTGATCTTCTCTCACTGTGTAGACAAGTGGATCGCCTCCTGCTTATTTCTGTAGGAGCAATATTTTGAATGCTGCCATTGCAAAGTCAGTACATCTAGGTGAGATTTACCTGCGTCTACCTGCTGCAGTTTGTATGTTGGCAGTGTTCACAGAAGCTCTGATTGTGCTGCCCTAAGCATTTCAGCCTGCTAGGAATGCAAGCTAGCCTTGATTCCCATGCGAAGGCGTAATGCGCCTGTCTGTGCACGGCCACAATCCACCTTATAACCATTCAGGACCTGGCTGACGTGCTGCTTCAACTTGTGTTTTGAAGTTCTCCACAGGGGGAAGCCCCAAGCATGCTCGGTGCTCTCACATGGCCCAAACCAACTGGCAGTCAGGAGGAGACACCTTGGGGCTCTACAGCCCAGTCTGCTGGTGGATGTACCAAGCTCAGCTCCTCCTGCACCTTGTCTGTGTGCTCTGAGCTCAGGCTGGCTCAACCCATAGTGAGGACAGAGCATGCCGGTATTTGCTGGTATTATATTCTGCACTGTATCTTGCAGTCTGCACAATCTCCTCTGGTGGTTTTGACCTCCAGAAAAGCTCTTTTCACCTATGTGAGCTTGTCTTGGCAACTGGTGGGTGGATACAGAAAGAGGATGTTTTCAGGGATAGCAGAGCAGCTGAAAAGAGCTGACAGGAACAGTCTCGTGTGTACCTCCAGCAGAACTGCTGTGTTGCACATCAATCCATCCTGCATCCCCTAACCTTGCAGGGTTAGGTAGCAAGATAGGTGCTGGAATAGCACATGCCTCTTCACAGAGAGGAATACAACTTGGAGGGTGAGAAATGTATCCTAGACTGAGCTAGGAGATGTACGTTTGTATGTTTTCTTTTCTCCTTGTAGCTACAACAGAGACTCAGAGGAATTAATGAAATGGCTGGATTCTGCTCAGCAGAGAATGAACTTCTGGAAGGAGCAGTCTCTCAATGTGTCACAGGATCTTCCCACCATCAGGGATAACATCAACAGCTTGTCTGTAAGTCATTTCTGCTGCCAGGTTTAGATAAGGCATTGTGACTTTCAGTGAAAATTACCCTTTTGTGTGGTTTCTGTATTTGCCATGATTTAGAAGCTGCCCACATAATATGGCATTGAATGGTTGTGTGCCCCAAAGCCACCCTGTTATCTGTGTGGGAAGCCGTGAGAATGGGAGGCCACCAAAGACCTTCTTCAGATTGCGAGGCGAGCAAGAACACATAAATCATAACAGAATCCTCTTGTAATGAGCCCCCGACTGCAACACATCAGGATCTGTTACGCACCTACAGCATAATAGCACGGTTTCCGTCTTGCTCCTGATGCCAAACACCAGATACAGCAGTTCAGCCAAGCCCTGGGGCCACTTACCAACTGAGTCTGGAGTGTGGGGTGGGAATATTCCTAATCCCTGTGGAGCAAAAGGTAGTATTGAGCGTTGTATTAAGCTGGGCAGAAAAAGACCTAACCTGCTGCCAGAATATGTTGAGTTTAGGTTTTCTGAATTTTACAAACTTGCTAAAATCTGTTTGTTGAGACGGTTCATCCTGTGACTGAAAACCTGGTTTGTCTTCCTTATTTACATAAATATTTACCCTTTCTTAAATTTCTCCTGTGCACCTCAGACATTCTCTAAGGAAGCTGATGAAAAATCTTCCCTGAAGTCATCTGTGGTGAGCACTGCCAACCAGCTCTTTCACGTGAAGCAAGCTGATACTGCAGCACTTAGGTCATCATTGGCAAAGTTTGAGCAAAAATGGGGAGAACTGATTATAGAGCTCCCAGCCATCCAAGAAAAGCTGCACCAGGTGGGAAGAAACTGCTGCCATCTCTTCAGTTCAGGCTAAATAATTACTTTAAAATCCTGCTGCTGAGATTCAGACGGCTGCTGCATAAGGCCTGCAAATCACCTCTTCCTAATTAACTGTCTGTCTTGCTTTCAGAATATCCCCAATATTGCACTGCAGTTTAATTATTACCGTGGGCTTCCTGGGCTGTTTTGCATGTATCTGTCATCTTTATAGTTTCATATGGAAGTCTATTACAATTAGAAAGAATTTTATTTCAAATTTCTGAATTCTCAAACTTTTCTTAAGTCATATGCCCCTCTGGAGCACAGGGCTCACTTTCAAGTTCATACCCTGATAATTGCAATTACAGTGCCTGAGCCTTTCTAAAAACACAGATGTCATCTTCCCTTATCTTTCTAACAAGCAGGGTGTAGAGGATTCATTATGTGCTTTATCCTCAGCTTCAGATGGAAAAACTCTCATCACGGGAAGCTATTGCTGAACTAATGGCCTGGCTGGACCATGTGGAGCAACAGCAGGGACATGAGGAGCCAATAAATTCACAATGTAGCACTGCCCAAGTCAGAAGCCTCCTTCAGAAGTACAAGGTAAATGGGAAGCTCTAAGTCCAAGTCTTCTGCAAGGTGTTTGGCTGTAACAAGGATGGAAGCAGGCTACAGGCACTGTTACATCCATCCCTTTGCTCTCCAGTGGGCTCCTCAAGTGTGCCTTAACATCTTATTTTATAAAAACCTTTTGCTTCCATGCTGCTCAAAACATTGCCTGCCCTGCAATACAACTACTGCCTGCTGTGCAGTAATCTCCTTTTCTTCATGCTGTCCCATCTGTCTCACTTATTTTCTCTCTCTTACATTTAGATTTAAAATGTGTTGAGCAGGAGAGCTTTGCTTCCTTAGGAAGATAGACTCTGTGTTTGCACTGTGTTTTATTCCGCCTTTTCAACAAGATATACCTCGTAATACAGCTCTATAGCCAGGATCCATTTAACCAGAGAACAGGGGGGTTGAATATTATGTTCCATCAAAAGAGAAAACCTGCTATGAAAGGGGGACAAGATGAACATCGCTGCAGAGAGAGAGAGGCCGCAGCAGGTTCTTGGCTCTGTTCAGATGCTAAAGCATCAGTGGCAGCACCAAAGGCTGATCGCCCCATCCACAGGACGGATTCGAGCTATGCTTGTATCTCCATAGATGCCCAACCTCAGGGCATGAATCCCTACAGACCCATATTTTGCTCTGCCCTTGCAGAGCTACCGAGCAGTGCTCTGGGCTCAGACAGGACAACAGTTCTCAGTCTGCAGCCGCAGTTCTCAGACACTTTGGTACTGCACGTAAGGCAAGTGCCAACATACGCATTTCTTTCAAAGTGCCTTAATATAGCAAAGATATAACATTGTGGTCTGTATCAGTTGGTTTTGGAAGTTGGACCGTGTGGGTGAGATGCTGTTTTTAACCTTTTGGATATTTAGAGACCAATTTGAACATGTACCTTCTGCACTTGGCAGTAATGTGGGGACTTTTATGCTGAGAAGAAAGCTCAGATGAGAGCCATGAATTCCTACAGGGAAGCAGCTATGGCTTCAGTACTTCTACTGTTGCTTTCCCTGATGGCTTTTTTCTGGGTACTACTCGATACAAGGAGGAGCCCTTTCCTCTCCTCTTCTTCTAGAACCTTCTGAAATAAAAAAACCCATTCCTTTATGTTGTTCTCACTTTGTGTGTAGCTTCTCACTTGCTGAAGGATGCTTTTTCCTCCCAGATACTCTGGTATTCTATTCTGATACCAGATATTTGGATAAATAAATTTTGGATGAGCTCTTGTCTGCACTTGTCTGTGAATCGCAAGAGTATAGGAAGGCCTCTGTCTTAGCCTGATCTGGGCCCATGGCAGTGGAATGGTATTCTCCAGTGGATAAAGTACTGGATCTGGTACCTCTTGGTTTTATTCCCTGTGCCAGCACTAATGTATTCTTACCTTGAACTACCCACGTAATGATAGCGATTTTCTGCAAAAGTTTCAGTGGATAGAAATAGCTACAGAAATACAGAATGGTAAAAATTGAGAATTATTCCTACAGCCAGGTCCCCTTCAGAACAATATTTCAGGCCATGGTTCAGAATAAACTGTGAATGTCCCATAACCATGCCTTGAAGCATCATTGGAACTTACCAGATTAAAACTGCCAAACTAATATTCTACAATTTTGTTGTTTTGTTTTGGTTTGTTGTGTGTTTTTCCTCCAGGAATATACGATGGAAATGAACTTTAAACAGTGGATGGTAGACTTTGTTAACCAGTCACTCTTGCAGATGAGCACTTGTGACGTGGAAAGCAAGCGGTATGAAAGGACAGAATTTGCCGAGTGTCTTGGAGAGATGAACCTGCGGTGGCACAGGCTGCAGGCGTCTCTGAACAGAAAGGTTTGACTGAGTTCTCATTGCTTTCTCTCCCACAGTTCTGATCTTGCCCGTGCCAGTGCTCTGTGTTTTGAAAGCAGCCTTTCTAACAGAGTCTGGAAATAACGTTGAACGCCATGAGGCTCCCTGTGCTCTCTGCTGTCTGTCCATCTGCTGTCTCACGGGCAGCCTATGGAGTGGTCTTGTAGCACATCAGCTATCGGGTGGTGGGCAAGCATCCAAACTTCAGCAAGGTCTGGAAGGGTAAACTCTCCTGTAACTTGTAGGGAGGGAAAATCTGCTCTTTCTGACAGCCTGGGATTTACCCCAGTTGACTGCGTTAGGTGGAAAAAATAAGATTCCTTGTACAAAGGAAACATAGTCAGTGACATGTCAACAAAGAAGACCCGTATTGATAAAACTGTGAAAAAGGAAGAATTCAAGGTATGCAGAGGAACATGTTAGTGAAATCTGTTGAAGCTTGGAGGTGCTGTGGAAGCTGGGGCATTTAAAACTTAATGGGAGAAAACACTGGATGGTTTGTGGAAAGGGGAAGTGCTACATTGCTTGGCACAAACAGCCAGGCCCTGCTCAGCAAGCACAGCACCAGAGAAGCAAACAACACCTCCACATGCCATATAATGGGAATGAGAAATAGGGATATATTAAGCTACCACCTGTTTTCCTGTTGTAGCAGTTGGATTTACCAAAAAAGTAATTATTAAGTAAGTAGTGTTGACAGCCGTATTCAGATGGGGACATATGACCCTGCTGGAACAGGCACAGCTGGGATCCATTTCAGGTTCTGCTCCAGCCCTCCTGGGTCACTGGAAATGGGTAATTCTATGTCTGCAATAACGAAATAAGCTTTCCCAATGAAGTGCTCTGAGGATCAGCAGCTGATGGGCAAATTCTACATGTAGACTGACTGTGCCAGAACATCATCTGCATTTCTCTGTAGAAAATCTGTTTCAGGCAGTGCCTCAGATTTACTTTACTCTAGTGAGGCTAGAAATAATCTATGCATCCAGAATTAGATACTGGTGCTCGTGTGCCCCACTGCCCAGAAAAGCTAGTGTGACTCATGCGATATGGAAAAGACTAAGGAAAGGTTGGCATCCAAACATGCAAACATGAGGCTGCTGGAATGAGTGCCTCTACCAGCACATTCCTCTTTCATCTTTGTTTCTCTCCCAGATTTACAGGGCTTTGGGAGAAACTGCCCTTCCTGAATCCAGATACAAAGACCACAGATCAAACAGAAAATTCCCAAATTTTTCTAACTCAGAATGCCTTCCAGAAACATTTTAAGCTGCAAAATTCGGTTCTTCCACAACTGAAAATTTCCATGATGAAATTTCAGTTTTGGGGCAGGGGGGAGTTATCTTCACTGACCATTTGCAAGAAACTGCCCTCGAGGATTTAATGGAACCTCCGGGCCAAGACTGAAGATGGGAGACTTGAGGTCCCTTGCTTACTAGTAACTTTGTTGGTTGATTTTAGGGAGAATGAGGTTTTTAGTCTCAATATGAATGTGTCCACATAGCCCAGGGTCCCTCAGCTGTCAGGTCCATAGGTTTCCAGCTCTAGAGCACACACTGCCTTGTTTCCTTCCCAGGGAAAAGGTCAGATCCTAAAGAGCCAGTAAAACTTCTTAGCTTTTCCTTCTGAAATATTTTCTCTAAATGGTATTTTTAATGTAAATATTATAATCTCAGATTTTGTCATGAAAGGAGGAGCCCTGTTTCTACCCACCTCTAGGTTTAAGTAAGTTAAAACAGTTCTGTAATTTTCAGGTACAAGACCTGGAGCACGTTTTAGAGGACATTACTGAAAATGAGAACAAAGCACAGACTCTGCGCAACTGGCTGGAAGCTCAGAGTGATCGACTGAGATCCTTACAAACCCCAGCAAGTCTGATTTCTGCACAGAACACATTAGATGACTGCAAGGTAAAGCGTTACATGTGTGATACTATTGTAAAAACAATAGTTAGCACTTTGCTGAATCCAGACTAAAGTGAACAGTTTTTAACAGAAGTGTAAAGGAAGTTGCCATTTTCTAGAAGAATACTACAATGCAGTTTTAATTAAAACATGGCAGGTTCAGGTGATAGAGAGCCACATCCACTTTTAATGTGAATTGCTATTTTATGGGTTTTTTCCTCCAATTGATGATGCACCTGCTGTTGTTCCATGGTGTTTGGAGTGTTGTGCAGCAATAATGTAGATCTTATTCTGAGATGCTTCTAATAGAAGTAGTTTTCAGTTCAGCAGAGCCATGGCAAAAGCTATCAATTCCATTAGTTTGAAGAGCTCTGTGGTGGTACTGTCATGGAAACTACCCAGTCCCATTGGGAAAAACAGCAACTCTCTCTGCTCCTGCCCCAGAAAGAAGCCTCTGCACCAGCCTCCAGAGCCTCGGTCTCCTTTGGTTCTGCTGTGTTTTTCTAGGCACCAGTTCCCTCAAAACTAGTACAGGTGCAGCCAGCTAATAATTGGCTTCTATTACTCGGACAGTTTGCTGTTTTCGTTCAGTACAGTGTTCCCTCTCTATTTTTTCACATGGAACATTTGTTCTTTCATTGCCATGGTTACATGTGTCTCTCTTGTAGTAGGCTGCTCTTATTGCCTAGAGTGCTGTTACACACCAAGTGACTTGTGTCTCTGAAGCGCTCTGAAATGTGTCAAGGGGCCAGGAAGGAAGACACAGGCTGCCTGTGACTAAAACATTAACCTGCTCACAGCAAGGTACAGTGCTAGGATGCAGGAGGCTAAAATGTTTCATTAAAATTACTTTGGTCAATAAAAAATGAGGTCCAGATTTGAGAATGTTTAGAGGACAGTAAGTGGCAGGGGGCAGTTCATGGCTTTAGGCATAGTAGTATTCTCTAGGTGATCCTGTTCTAGCAAGGGGTTGGCCTGGATGATCTTCAGAGGTCCCTTCCAACCCCAACCATTCTGTGACTACAGGACAATGTCACAGCTCACTGGGTGTATGGATATTTACTCATATTGTGCATAACTCATTGCTGAGCTTTCCCCAGTATGTCAAGACTATCTTACAATCTTTCTGATCGTCTTAGGAGGGAAGTGGTTCTTGCAGGCATCTCCATTGATTTCAGTAGGGTTTCTCCCATGGGAAAAATAATAATAGTCAGTCCTTCTCCTCTGACTAAGAGGACAAGCTGAAAGTAACTTTCTAGAAGTTGTTGGGAGGTTAGGGACCCTCATATTGCAAAATCAGTTCCTATTCAGTCGAACTAAATCCTAAATCAGTCTGCTGGAGCAGAGGAGGACCTAAATGCTAACCTGCCCAAGGAAAACTTGAGCTGCATGAATTGATAACTTTTTACATCTGGAGAGGTACAAAGAGGCCTGCATGGTGGCTCAGGAGTTAGCACCTGATGATTTTCTTCCCAAGCATGACAGCCAGTGCTCATCCTGACAGCAAATGGACTGATTCTAGCCCTACCTGCAGGAGACTGCCCAAAGCAGCCGCTGTCATTCTGAATACCTGTAAACCACTTGTTCTGTATCAGAGCTGAAATGGTGGTGATGTTGCATGGCTGAAGAATTACACAGTATGGTTTTTAAAGAAGGAATGATTATCTAAGCTTCTCACACAGAAGGTTTTTTCTATAGTGTCGTTAAAAGGTCGTCTTTATCTTCCTTTTTTTTTTTTTCATTTAGGAGCTAGAAAATCAACTTGCAACTAAAACCAAAATTCTTGATGAGCTCAAACAGAGTTTGGCTGTGAATGGTAGTGCAGAACAAGCTCCAGAAGCTCTGTCTCTCAGGATAGCGGAGCTGTGTGACATGGTGGACAGCATTGTAAGCCAGGTAAAGGCTTTGTTTACATTCAGGTTTTCTCCAGTATGTACTCTTACCACCAGCATTGTTATTTTTCTCCGTGGGTTGGCAGAAGCTGGTACAAAACAGATGCAAAGTATTCTTTACTCTTAACCCCCCAAAAGAACATCCTTTTAAGGCTGTACCGTAATGTAAATTAATACATTTCCAAGGTTGAGAGAGAAAAAAGAAGTCTGATCTCGGAGTAGTTTGGATACAGGGGGAGGAGGGACGAACCCCCATCTGCAATTTAAGAAAATAAAGGAGTAGCACTATTCTTCTGTCACGTTGAAAACGGAAACCTTAGACTTTCTTGCTTGATCTCCTTCTCTTTCTTACCCTTGTCTGTCTTCCCTATACTGCACTGCTGGAAGCTGCCCACACCTGCCCCATTCTCACCGTAGATCTTCCATGTCCCAATTACTTTCAGTCACACACCTGGATGCCTTTCATTGTCTTCAAATCCTAAGCAGTTTCCAGTTTTTTCACAGAAAGTCTGGTAGGTTGGTTTCCCATGCAAATTGACTCCCCATCTGCATTTATAGCTATATTATCTTTACACTTGGAAAGGATTTTTTTTTCTAGATGTAATTGATGGGTGCAGAACATATCATAATGAGTACATTTATGGAATTAGATTTGTGATAATAACTAACCATATACTGTAGAGGATTATACACGATGCCGTGATTGTTTATGGTTAAGACTCCCTTACACTTTCTATTAAATGCCTTGCTTTTGTCCCTCAATACCGTGTGAAACTTGAATCCTTTTGCTTGGACTCTTCCACATGAGGAGTCGAGCCAGGGTAGGCCTGCTGCTTCTTGCTTTAGGTTTCAATAGAAATGATGTGGCTGTTTCTTACCAAGAAAGCAGAGAAATTTCTGTGTGCGTAAGTGATGAAAGTTTCTCCTTCCGCTGCAGAGCTGGGGATTGAAAATGGCAGGATTGGCAACCTAGTGCTTTTTTCTTCTTACAGTCACTGTGGGTCACGTTAGTTTTAGTATTTTTATGACTTAAGTATCAAACTTACGAACTGCAGGATGTTCTTACAGCCCAGTTGTCTGCACGTGCAATGACATATCAAGTGCAGCTTCCTTCCCATGAGTGACTGCTCTCAGCAGAGCCAAGCTGTGATTTCAGATGCAAGTCTAAGGAGAAGTGATGCCTTGATTGCATTGTCTGTATGTTGATCTCAAGACTGTGAGTCTGTGGCCCAGAGACATTTCACAAGCACAATGTCTTTCCATCTTCCTTGTGTGGGCATTAATTGGCTGCAGGCTACAAAGAGCAATTAGAGATTCCTCCCACCTATACCACGATTCGAGTGAGAATAGGGATGATTAATCCATCTACTCCTCCATGCCTGGAACGTGGATACTGGGATAGAACGATCCACGCAGTCTATTTAGGGTGCACTATGGTGTAAAAAAAGTCTTAATCTTCCATTGTGTGGATGCATAGTCAGAACGGAAATGTGGCATTTGGCATTGCCAGGTCCCATGGAGACATGCGTGTTTGCTTGCCTGGTTTTTCATGCTCTTCTCAAAGCATCTGGTACTGGCGTGACCTGAAAATAAAGACTGAACTAGATGAATGTTTTGTCTAACCCAGGACGTGCCTTATGTACTCACCTGATACAGAAGGATAAAAATGACAAATGCCACTGGAGGAGCACTGTGGTTTTGTGTTTGCAATGTCTTGGAGTATCAGGCAAATTGGAACCATGCTTGCCCCAGTACAGATTAAATGACTACAATAATGAAAGAGACATCGAAAACAAAGAGGACACCCATAATTTAATTTGAGAATCCTAAATTTCCTAGACTGCAATTCAGGTGGGCCTGCATTATTAGAGGATAAGAGGGATGA
Source organism: Mesitornis unicolor (assembly GCF_000695765.1). NCBI lineage: Eukaryota > Metazoa > Chordata > Aves > Mesitornithiformes > Mesitornithidae > Mesitornis > Mesitornis unicolor. The sequence continues at coordinate 43,419 of NW_010209338.1, forward strand.
CAGCTCTCCAGAGTATTGTAGGAGCGTCTGCTTCCATACAAAACAATTTCTGTTCAATTTTTCATCAAAAGGAAACTTGATCTCTGGATCAAACTATCTGCTTCCTGTGAAGATTAAGGCTCTCAACTTCCTCCCACTTCAGGTTGATTTTGGCAGGAAGGAATAAGCAGTTCATTATTTCAGTGCTTGTTACTTTTTGGAGGGTTCTGGAGCTGTGGCTGACAGAATAGTGCTACCTTGAACTCTGCTTAAATTTGTATTTCCAGCGAATTCTTATACTTCACTCTCAATACGGTTTGCTGCTTGGTTTGAACCCTGCACAATTCCTTACCAAGTAGGAAAATACTCCAACTTGTGAAATTCTTGTGCATTGTCACGGAGTGAGCATTGAGCTTAGATTTTTTTAAGTCAATTTAAGGGTGATTTACATGTTGGGACTACCCAAGAAACAGTAACAAAAGTGGTTCGTTTTCAGGTTGCACAGTTAAAGACCTCAATGCAGTCAATACTGGAGCAGTGGAGAGCATACGATGAAGTTTATGTGGAAGTCAGCCTGATGACAATGAGGTATTTGTACTGCATAGACCAGTGCAAACCTTCTGTGCTGTCACTGGAAGCTTTGAAAAACCAGGTGAAAACTCTCCAGGTAAATCTACTGAAGTTGTCTTTTTGCTGTACTTCCTTCTGTGCCCTTAAGCAAAAAAACCCAAACTCCATTGGAAAAAACAAACAAACAAAACAATAACAAAAAAACCTCCAACAAAACAAAAACTCAGGACCCAGGATTCCCCTTCCCAAAAGCTGTGGCTTGGGCTGGGAGGGTGCAGCAGCCCTGGTTCAGAGCAGGATCCCCAAACCTGGTGTTTCCAATTGCTCCAGTGCAAAGTCAAGGGTTCAGTTGCCCTCTGGAGAGCTGCTGGAGTTTCCTGTGCAGCCTCTGAATAAGGCTGGGCGTAAGTGCCAGGTGTAAATGCTCTGGGTTGTGCTGCTGCTTGGCTATTACAGAGTCTAAATGGGGCATCTAGAGCAGGCAGGCTGGCCCCAGGTCTGGGTGTTTTACAGGTACAGCTAAAATCCCCTTGCCTGGCTTTAAACAAGTGTTGAAAGGCTGTAAATGCTCCCTGTTTCAGTGCAAGTCTTGTCTTGGTTTATTTTCAAGTGATACTAGAAGTGGTGCGGGCCAGACAGGCTGTGCAGCCCAGGTATGTGTCTCTGGGCAGTAAAGCCTGCATAAGCACTTTCCACCCTCAACTGAGGACACATCATAGATGGAAGGAACTGGGCACCTTCTTATCTCCTTCCTTCTATCACCCTCGTTTATTTTTAATCTGGATCAGTTCCAGATCCATGGCAGGGTTCTGCAATTGCCTGCATCAGGAAGGGGAACACACAGCCGGAGACAGCAGTTGTCAAGCCAACTTTACTGCCAGAAATTTGCCCGAAACAGTGGCTTAAAATAAAATAATTTTTGATTTTTTAGTGAATTAGTTTAATCAGTTCAAGGCTGTGAGTTTGTTAAACAAGCTGTTTCTGTAAGAGCAAATAAATTACCTCAGTTTAAAATAGGCCTCCTGAATTATTTTTTAACTTGGACCATTTCACCTCTCTCTTAGCTTCCTAATTTCTAGGATCTGATGGTACCTTTCTCACATTTTAATCTGTGCTGCAAATGTGTGACATTATGGTTCCCCTATCCCTACCAATCTATAGGGGAAGCTATACTTAGGTCATTAATCTCCACAACTAATTGCAATGATCCATTTTGCAGTCCCTTCAAGATGAATCGGAGAACAGTGAAGAAAGTTGGGCCAAGCTCCAGGCTGCTGCCAGTAAGCTGAAGAAGAGCTGCTCTCCCTCCTCTGCAGAGATTATTGAACAGAAGTGCATGAAGGCACACACCAGGTAAGCTTGCAAAAAAGACCTCCAGTTATTAGTATTTAAAAAAAGAACTTGCTAAGGCAGGACTTGAAAGTCTGTGAGATTTTAGATCTGTACTCATATGACTTGCCTGTTTAAGGGTACCTGTGTGAGGAGTAGCTGATACTGCCTTTTTTGTGATGGACCACAGAGCACAAAATGCTGCTGTGTCAGCGGGCTGTCAGTAACATGGGTATGAAAGCATAGAAACTCCCACAGGAATCCACACCAAATCATGTTCTGGAGGAGAATCTGCTAGGAAAATGCTCTCAACCTTTGATATGTTGGCAGGTGGAACTCAGTAAATGAAGACATCACAGACCAACTGCGGACAGCACAAGTGACCCTGCAGCTTTGGGAGCCCTTCGATGCTTTATGCACAGAGGCAGCAGCCAAGTTACAACAGCACGAAGAGCAGTGCACGCAGCTCTTGGATGCTCACATCCCTGAGCATAACATGATAGAAACCCTGAAGCAGAGAATACAGGACATAAAGGTACATGAATATATTTCTACTGCCTGGTTGAAATCAGGATTTATTTTTCAGAAACAAACCAAAAGAGCACCTTCTCCTCTCCCAAATGCAGTCAGTGGAAAACATAAAATCTGTGTGTTTTTTCCATTAACAGACACCTTTGTATTTCCTTTTAAACACTTTACCAGATCCTGAGATCAAACTAAACTAGAGTTAGCATAGGATGAGAAGAGAGCAGAAGGGAGCATTCATGTTCCATCTCTGTCCCTTTCTGCTCCACACAAAGATTCAGGCTGGTGTTGGAAGGAATCATTACACCAAAAAGTATTTGCTTTATGAGACACTGCTTGGGGAAGAGACATAGCTAGGGAAAAAAGACCAGTTTTCTGTAACAAAGGACCATCTTGAGGTCTTCTACAATATTCCAATCGGGGTTTTTTGGGTTGGGTACTTTTTTTTTGTCCTGGTATGATAAGTTCACAGATTTCTGAGCTCATTAGATTATCCTAAGTGCTTCTGACTTTAGGCAAATGAGATCTCACACTGAGACCACAGGGTACATTTGACTCTCTCAGGCAGCGAAGCTGTCATTAGGTTCTGACATTTTTAGTTTCTTCAGACTGCAATAAAGAAATATAATAATCCTTATTTCAGGACAGAGCAATGATTCATCATGCTTTATGAACCTCTAGCCAGACATTGGAAGGAGTCCATAGTACTGCCGTTTGCATGTGGCCAATTAGGAAACTTTACATTATGGGAAAGAGAACTCATCTGTGTCTTCCTGTGTCAGAAACAACTGACAGCAGCAAAACTTAGACCAAAACATTTTCGCTTTCTTCTGATCCACTAATGGCTGTGACATAAATTCAATGTGTCAGTTCTAAAAGGCAACACATTTTCTGGGAATTTTTGGGAAGAGTTTTGAACCTACTAAGCGAGGCATGACCATCAGAGTGCTCATGGCCTGTCCTGCCAGATCCTGTCCTGCTATATGTGGGTAGGACACACGGAATTTACTGTGGTTTTTTGAAAGTGAAGAGTTAGAAGAATAGGGATGAGTGACATGGCATGAGAGTTACGTGTATTTGAAAATATATGTGCATGACACAACTGTATTTTAATCTCTCCAATCTTTTCCTCTAGTATGTCTTAGGAAAGATTATGGTTTTATGGAACTCTGTTGCCACAATAAAGTCCTATTTAGAGAGTAAGAAATCAAAATGGGTTATTTACTAAGTGCCTGAATTGGAAGTTCACAGCATGATCCAGGAACTAGGAGCCATTTTGCTTTTTAGGGAAACGTGTCTGTTCTTTGCTATCCCTCAGAAATCTTTCATTACTTACAGAAAAGACAATGTACTGTGGCAAATTCCAGGGGGTTTCATGGCTAAAAGTAAATTACAGTTCTAGAAATAGGTATGTTTCAAGATGACATCTTGCTGTTCCTTGCTAAAAAAAAAATCAAATACATTGAACGAGTATAAAATTACTCCCTTTGTTCTTGTACCGCTTTTAGAGTTTGATTCTACAGTATCATTTCTGTAGTAAAGGAGAACAAATAAACCCAAAACCATAGACTTAGATCACTAAGGGATCCAAAGCGCTGGTATGTTTGTAACGTAACAGCATTTCTCATCTGCAGCATGGGCTGGTTTCTCCATCTGTTAGTGTAAATCCATCCTGTACAGAGGCATATTCTGATTTATGTCCCCAGTCTCCCCTGTGGCAGTAGTATCCCACTGCCTGAAGTCACTGGTGTTCCACTGAACTTTGAACTGTGCCTTTCCCAGCACTAGAGTCAATAGATGCAATTCCCATTATCCTCCGAGTAAAAGACCGGAGCTTTCACCATAGCTGAATTTGGCTCCTGGAGGAGGTCAACAAAAAGAGCTTAGTTACAGTAACAAAAGATACCAAATGAAAGTGGCACATGAATGACGATATGACTCATTTGCTGACTTTTTGTTTCTTTCCCATTCTCTCATCAGAATTTACAGCACAGCCTTCAAAACATAACAGGATGCCGTACCCAGATTTCTTTGCTGGCAGATCGGATCAAACAGCAGGCTTGCGCAGCTGCACAAACAGTTCTGCTGGAGAAGCTGCAGCCGCTCCAGAGAGCCTTCTATTTGGAAAAGATGCTGCAGAAGAAGTTAGATGAATTTGAGGTATTTTTTTAATATTAAATTAGATGTCAGTGTGATAGAACTTCTTCACTTGAGCCCTGTGTGAGCTGCCTTCTTCACTAGAAGCCTGTAGTTCTTGAATGGAAATGACATTTCAATAAAACAAAGCTTGACAGTATGATCAACTATGTAAGGAAAGACATGAAGCCAGAGGGACAGATGAAGGAATGGTTTCACCCTTCTTACCTGCTTGTGTTGCTCTTTGTAAGTGGACCTATTACAGTCAAGCAGTATGGGACCCTCAGATAATTACAGGTCAGGAAACTTATTTTTATTCTATGAACTTTGAAGTAAGTTGTAAACTTTCTCAGCTCTGCCCTGGAGAAAACCTAAAGGGTTCAGTTTGCTTTGATAAGAGTGCACACAATCTATCTAAAGACAAGCAGAAAACTCTGGTCATTTGATGTAATTTTGAAGACTAGATCCACATCCCTGCTCAGGCAAGCGGAGGGAAGGATCTGGATCCAGGTTTCCACGTATGATGCTTTGCTTACAGGAGTGCTGTGGGATTGACTTCCCCTCTGCACAGGTATTCCTGAGAAAACTTCCAAGCAAGTGTACTGCTGTACATTTACTGATGTGAAACTAGTCTGTTCCTGTGGAAAAGTCTGCTTTCAATGAATTATTCTGTTCTAAAGTAAACCAAATTCATCAACCAAATTTTTGGCCAGCTTTATTTATGACTCATTCTACCAGCACAATTCAATGGCTGGAAACCAGGTATCCGTGTGAAGAGAACAGATTTCTCACATTCCCTGTGAACTTCTCGCTCCATGAAAAATTTCATTTCTGAGTAGTCGTTTTCTCTGGTGTAACCCTGGAGCATTACCACAGAACTGCTTCTCTCTCCACACCAATTTCTGCCATTCATTCCTTATAAAAATGTTGCTGTTTCCATGTTCTTAGAAATGTGGAGCTTTATTCTTGCAAGGGAGAAAAAGCTTCCCCAGTGCTCTTCTCCCTGACCCAAAGAAACAAAATCAGTGAATATAAAAGTTGAATTACAGCCCATGTTATTTCTCTCTGTGGAGTCCACGTAAGCTGCACAGCCTCAGCTGTAGGCCTGTGGGAGCAGGCCCTGTGTGTAGCTCAAAGGCAGCTTATTTTCACAAGTTTCTTTCCTCTGATAAACTAAGTTTGGCTTTCCAATTTCACAGTAAATCGAACAGCCGAAAGCTACAGAAAGGTATCGCAGATGCCCCTATTCCTTCCAGATAGATATGAATCTTTCAGGATTTAGAGATTCAGTTTCTAGCTCTCTGCTTTGGCTTAAATTTTCCCCTTATCCAGTGCAAAAACTGAAAAAGTTTAGTTAGTATAAATACATTGGAATCTGGATTTTACATCTGTTTGTTCTCCTGATGATACTGCTTATTGCTCCTTTTTATATACTGAGTATGTATATTAAGTAATAATTAACGTAAATATGCAATTTTCACCCTAGTTCAACCTTTTACAACTGGAGGATTTCCAGAACTCCCTTGAAACGCTGGAGGGTCACGTCAAGAATTGTACAGATGCCTTCGATAGCCTCTGTCTAGAGGGAGAAACAGAGAGCTCAGAATTGCTCCTGGTATGTTTGGATTCCCCAGTACAAAAAGACACATACAATTCAAGTGTCCGTAGGATACCAGCTCTTGCCTACTTCAAGAAACTGAAGTAGTTACAGCATTTCCTTCAAAGTAACTACAATCTCATCCAAAACGCAAAAAGCAATGATTTTAAGTTCACAAAAACTCTAGATATGCATTGCAGGCCAAATGCATGCATGGAGGGGAGGGAAATCACATACATTTGGGGTTGATGGGAGACTGTTTTTCCCCAGCTTTGCTCTGGAGCTACCCTGTTGCCCTCAATGTAGGGTACAAAGTCAATCTCCAAGTACCAGCTCTTGAGTATCTGTTCAGTACTGCTGAGAATGGGGCCCTGTGTAAGGGAATTGTGACCTTTTTGTTTCCTATATTCTTTTTAAGTTAATACAGAAATGGAGGGGTTTTTTGGACTAGTATTTTGGATGCATAATGTTCAGGTGCTTCCTACAGAAGAGCTGTCTGTATTTCTTTGAAATGAAAGAAAGGCAGTATTTTTTGCAATTAATTTATTTTTTCTATTATTTCCAGAATCACACACTGGAGCTTGCTGCACTTTCTCCAAGCATAGAGAGTTTAAATGAAGCAAGCATTAAGCTGCCACTCAGTGACTTCACCCTGAAGAAAATGCAGAGCCTGACTCGGCAGTGGAGTCAGAAAACAGCAACTGCTCTGGAACGCTGCAGGTCCGAAATGCAAACAGAAACATCACTACTAACCGTTTCCTTTTCTGTGAGGAAAATCAAAACCAAATTAAAGCATGGGAAGTCTTGCGATCTGTTCTCAGCTTTCTCAGGGGCTTTCCAAGTTGAATTCCTGCCCTTCCAACTTATTCCAGATTATTCAGTGGCTATTTGTATTCCATTCTGGATGTTCATAGGTGAAGAGTAGCAAAGTGCCAAGCAAAACTGTGTTAGTATTACTAACCACCACGTTAGACTGTATGCAAGCATCTCCAGGAAAACAACCACCAACACAACAGTTTCTGATGATTTCTTTTGTTTTACAGTGTGCTTGAGGGAGCTCAAGATGATGAAAAGACATTCTTTCAGAAATGTGAAAACTGGATGAAATTCCTAGAAAAAATGAAAGAGGCCTTAAAAATAAATATTCCAGGACTGTTTGAAGAACTAGAGGAGCAACAGAGAGTATATGAGGTAATGCTGACTCTAAAACTGGAAGCATCTTCTTGAGTGGTGAAGGTAGGGGGAAATCACTAGAAAATGTTATGCTGTTGACAGTAGATCTTTCTTACAGAGGATTTCACTCTTGAAATGTGGCCTTGTACTTATTCGGAGGAAAACTTCGAAATGAGAAAATCCTTTTCCAAAATGAATGGATCCCTCTTTGCAGGAATCAAACCTTTAGGAGTGCATCCTCAGATTGCATTCTCATGAATGAGTCCAGCAAACTTTAGGCTTCAGATTATCTGTAACACAGAGCTCCTGGTGGGTTCTGCTATCACATATGTGCAAATTCTTCCTGGTATCCAGAAAGTCTGGAATCTTTTAGGATCCATTTGACACTAGCACTTGAGAATAATAGAGTTTTCAGCATTTGGAACTAAATGAATGCTGTCACTCCAGAGGACCAGAACCAGCTTTCACAGCCAAGGCTGTTCAGTGAATAATTAAAACTGTTGTACTCATGGTATTTTCAGATGCTGCAAACTGAGATTTCCATAAATCAGCAGACATTTAATTCTATCATAGCAAAAGTTCTACTCTCCTTGGAATCTGGAGAAGCAGAGAAAAGGTAATCTACTTCTTTTTCTCCTTTAAGACCCTGGTAATTCAGTGAATATGTTCTCTTCCTTGGAGTTTATATTGAATCTTTGCTCTCGTGAGGACATGAACTCAAATTCTTGACTGCATTCACATTATTATTTAATAATCCCCTGGCGCATTTTGCAGAAGTATGAGGAAGTGCAATGAAATACTGAAACAAACACAGATGCCCTGGCCAGACTGCATTTTGGATAGTAACGCGATGTTCTGCTTAACAAAAATTGCTCCTGAACAGGAGGCTTCCTTGTCTGCTGCTGCCTTGCAGTTGTTGAAACTGTGACTGTGGTCGAGAAGCCACCTTCCTGCAGAGTGTGATGAGGGTGCTTCATATAAAGGATCCTTTCTCTCTCCCTAGACCTCTCAACTTTTTAAAGCACAGAGGTGTGAGACTATCCATGTTGTCCCTGGCACACGTGACCCAAAACATGATAGCTTAACCTGGATTTTATCAGTATGGTCTTATACTTTTCTCTTAATCAGTGTAGAGTGAGAAGCAACAAGTAATATTTGTGAGCAGAGGTTCAGCTCCTTCAAGCATTTCTGCTCTGAAGACATCACCCCTCTTTGCCAGAGCTTGCTGCTCTCAGAGAGTTGCCAGGACAGTGTCTGTGCTCTCCTCGGCCACTTCAGTATGAAGTCCATAGGTTGACTTAAAGTTGCCAGGGAAGGTAGGGCTAAACTAAGCGAAATGCTGGATTTTTGTGTTGAAGCTACCCCCACAAACACAGGTGGAAAAAGCTTTTTGGTAAAAGCTAAGCAGGGGGCCATGGCCTCCTGCAGAGGAGCAGAACTGATAGATGGGGGTTGTGTTAACCACTCCAGCAAGAGCTGCTCGATCATCTAACCATGTTGTAGGAGAGGCCAAAAAACCTGCTTGAATGGGTTCAATAACAACACAGCCCCTTTTCACTTTGCAGTTAGGGCCCACTGCTGTGAGATACAGCGATGGTTGAACTCCTGCTTACAGCCTGGTAAAAGCACTGATCGATTTTGCAGCACAGTCGGAGATCTTGTCTCACTCGCATTGACTTTCTTCTTCTTGAGAGAAGTGTTCAGTGCGTATTGTTTCTGTGATTGCTGTACTACCTACGTTGCTATACCACAATAGCAAGAATGACTTGCATTATCCATTCTTGTGTCATGTAAAAGTTTTTTTGGATTGCTTAAAAGATGGAATAATTTTAGCAGGGCTGATCTTAGCGCTCCATAGAGCTTTTTGCATAGTTGGGTATTGTAATTGGAATATATTATTGCAAATGGAAATCCATCACAATTATTGTAAAACGCAGCCTTGAGGTCAAAATATATTAACACTCAACCCTTGTTATCTTCAGAACAGAGTTTATTTCCAAGCTCACGTTGCTGAAAGAACAGTGGCAGAGTGTTATCCGGATGGTTCAGCAGAGGAAGAAAGATATTGATGGACTCGTGAGCCAGTGGCAGCTCTTCAGGAGTTCCCTGCAGAGTCTTAGCAGGTTTCTTGCTGATACAAACAGTTTCCTCATAGCTATGAAGAGCCAGGACTGCTATAGCCTTCACCAGCTTAGAAATCTAATTCATGATTTCAAGGTACTGTATTTATTTCTCATAAATCTAAAATTTGTGGGTTTTTTCTCAGGCTAACAACTGTCCAGTAAGGTAAAAAGCTTTTAAAATCACATGCTTTTTGGGGAAAAACAATTGCTGGCACTTTTTCTTAAAGCTAAGCACAGATGAGAAAACAGTGACATTGTGAACGGCTCATTACACTAGGAAACATCCTGGTCAACATTGTCATTTATTAGCCTTGTATAGAACGTGGAAATGCAGGGTGCTAGGGAAATTAGTCAGGAGCCCTGGTCAGTAGGTACCCTCTAGGTCTGTATGCGCCTTGTAGACATGGCTGCTGAATGCAGGCCTTGTGGTTTGCCTGAAGGAAGCAGGCACAGAGGTGGCAAGACAGGAAACAGGGTCCTGTGTGTGCAGGGATGGGCAGGAGGTGCCTGGAGCCAGAGGACAAAGCCTTGTATAGGACACGGAAACGCAGGGTGCTAGGGTCAGTAGGTACCCTCTAGGTCTGTATGCGCCTTGTAGACATGGCTGCTGAATGCAGGCCTTGTGGTTTGCCTGAAGGAAGCAGGCACAGAGGTGGCAAGACAGGAAACAGGGTCCTGTGTGTGCAGGGATGGGCAGGAGGTGCCTGGAGCCAGAGGACAAAGCACTTGCAAGGTGTCCTTGGAGCCACCACTCCAGGATGCACTGCCCTGGGCAGCAGTTCTTCAAGGCAGCCAGTTCTGCACTTTACGTGCAGTGGACAAAGTGTTTTCTTTTGTTAATTTTGGGTATCTTGCTTTTCCCTTTAATTATATACCTCTTTGTTTTATAAGAAAGTAAAAACAAGCAGTGAACTTGATGGTTGTTCAAGGTAATCTAAACCCTTTGAAAAATAGATTATTGCATGCTATTTGCACAGTCCAAGATTTATTGTGTTCCCACACACCTAATGTTGATGGATTAACACATTACCAGTATTCCATTTGGTGCTTGCCCTGTTTGTTTAATCTTTATTTTTACCTGCTGTGTAAAGATGATTTTCAGTAGATTTTACAAGTCAGTGCTCATGCTTCTCCTTAGTAAGAAAAGCCAGAAAGTCGCCTCTCTCCTACTCCAAATAACCCTTCCCTCCTGCTGTTGTTCTGCAGAAAGAAACAATGATCTATCTGCCTGTGTTACAGACCAGTGTGTGTTGTAGGCAAATTATTATTGATGGCTTACTTCACTTGGAGTATGTCATGATTAACAGAGCTGCTATCTCAGAAAAAAATTGTCTTAGTTGTTGATGTTAGAGGTGCTAACAGAATTTAAACTGGTTCTTTATTCAGAAGAACTTAGACAACTGAATTTCCATCTTTTTGTAACTGGTGCACTTTCACTACTGTAGAGTTTTACAGATCAGAAGATCAGAAAGAATCTGATTTTTCTGAAATTGATAAAAAGCAGATAGGAGAAGGTCTATTCATTAATGTTTCATGAGTGTGAACAAACTAGTCCCTTTTTGGGTCTTCACTTCTTCCCAAGTGCAATGCCAGGAGTGCACTTCTAGGGCTTGCTAAGAACAGCTTAGGAACTCTTTTTTTCCTTTCTTTGAAAGAGCAAGGCAGTGATTCTCCAGAGATGGCAAGCCATGTACTCCGTAATCATCGATGTCGGGGAGAAGCTGCGTACTGTAACCGATCCCGAAACCAGCGCTGTCCTCCAGGAGGAGCTCAGCCAGTTACAGCAGCATTGGGGGGACACCCAGGTCCAGCTAGAGAAGAAGAAGGTGCAGCTCAGCAGCACCCTACAGGTAGGCGATGCCCTCCCGAGGGAGGAGCAGCACCTGCTTCTCTGGCTTTTGGTCCCAAGAGCTTCCCTGCCCCATCATCCCCAGAGCTGAAGTCTGCAGTAACAAATCAAATGCTGAGCTGCTGCTCGCCGCAAAGGTGCTCTGAGGGAAGTGCCTGTCACATGGGCTTGTGGGAATATGAAATTGTGGTCCCCTGATTCCCCAGAGGAAAATGGGGTTGGCATCCATCTGTTGCTACAGTGGATGTTCCTGCTCTGATTGTTCTTATGCTCCCTGTGGCCTGGAGCTTTCTCTTGTTTCAGGCTGTGAAGCCCGCGTTAAAATTTAGCTTAGAGGGAGTTAGCATGACTTTGTTGCTCCTGTTGCACCTCTAAACAGAAGGATAAGTCATATTTATTTATTAGAGCAATAAATTTGCTTTCATGGCTAGACAGCACATGGATGTGTCTTAAAATTGAATAGAGTCACCCAGCTCAAAAACTATGCCTCTCAGGTTGGACAAAACAAAATTAGCAGAAATGCTCTGTAAGACAAACCTTAAATACAAGAATGGCTGCACGCTCCTCTGTAAATACACATACCAAATTCTTGTGGGTGGTACAGTGTAACAAAAAGAAAATCCAAATAACCAGAGCACATGATTATTAATTTCAGTGGGTTGAAGAGGCTATTTTGTGACATATCCATAGGGTACACTATGTCATGATAAAGTATCTTAAACTTTCATAACTTCTCTTTGAGCAGAGTTGGGACTGCTGTGAAAAGCAAACCAAGGAATTAGAAAGCAGGCTGCAAGAGCTGAAGGAGAAAATAAAAGATCCACTTCCAGTTGAGCATGAAGAGCTCTACAAAGCCAAGGAACACATTAAGGTATTGAACAGCCGTATTTTATTTAAATAGCTGTAGTCTTTTCACAACTCCTGATTCCCGTAAAAGCAGTTTTTCTTCTTACCTGCTCTGCAGTGACACTGAATTTCTCTCCTCTATACCATCCTGATTGCTACCAACCTGCAAAGTCCAGCTGATCAGAAGATTACAAGAAGAGTAGTAGTGTTCAGATATTTTTTCCTGGTTCTGCTCCCTTTCCACAGTCTGAATTTATAAAATAAGCAGTTCCTCAAACAGAAGGGAAAAAACTCCCTGGTCTCAGCTCAATTGGCTGCTGTCCTATGGCTGAATCTCCTTTTTTTGTTTTCCAATCCATTTTGGACAGTGAGCTCCTCAGGCAAGAGAGCTTGTAAATGTGCAAAGCACCATGCATACCTGCAGGATCTGAGAATAATTAAAGAGAAGGAAAATTAAGAGTAAGGGAGTGGCAAAAGCCCTTGGAGCCCATAATGCACCATGAAAATTAAATGGCAAGGAAAGCATTTCCAAAGGACAGGAGACATTTTGTCTGGACTGGTCAGTGTTTCATCATCCTTTTATGAAGTGAATTGTTGACCTATGTAGTGGGAACAAATAAGCTTATTAACAAGCCAGAGCTTTGAACTCATTATCAGCTGTCTGAAATCTTCTTTGCAAGTGCTGGCTGCCTTTCCCACGGCAGCAGTCTTGCTGTAGCCCTGAATGATTTGTGAGGTGACAGCACACAGCTCCTGTGTCTTATCCCAGTAAGGGAAATTCAGCCACTGAGGCGTCGGGTAGACAGTGCCAGTGCAGTTGCTGCTCTTGGGTGTCACAGTATAATAAAATGAAGGACCAAAATGGCATGGAGGAGAAGGGACCTCCATTCCTCTCCCTGCAGTTCACTCTTCCATGGAATAAAGCTGTTTTAGCTCAGCTCAGGCTTTTGTTTTAGCTCAGACCTTATAGGAGGCTAGCAAAGTCCCATGAAATTCCTTTGTTAGCTCCATTAATACAGGGATTCAACCCTTATTAAGATACATAAATGCATGTGTGCACATCTGTAGGGAGTAACTTGTGAGCTCAAGTAAATTTTGGGCTCAGGTTTGTTTGGGGTTTTTTCTTCTGGTGTTGAATCAGAGCAGATTTTTTAAAAAATTATTATTTAGATAAGTGACTGGATCAAAAGACCTGTGAAAATGCTTGCAGGGCTTGGACCCTGCACACTTCTCTTAGCACAAACACTCTCAACTTTTTTTCCCTTTAAAATGAGAAAAATTAGATCCTCTGTAAGAGCTTTTTTTTGTTAGAGGAGCCAGTGATGCTTCCTAGTAGCCAAATGCCTTGCAAAATGAGACCTAGTACCTCATGTGTAGAATATACTGTTTCCCAGCTGCATGAAGTGGTGTCTCTGCTTTTTAGGTGACAATTTTAACACTGATAAGGAAAATGCATAACCTTGTTATAAAGGGAAATGGGAGCTGGGACAGTAAAGCAGAACAGAGTACGTTTCTGTGAATGAGCAGTTTAAAAGCTCCAAATTCATGACAGATCTGATGAAGTGCCTGTGAAATACTTAATTACAGAAGGGAACCAACTTTATTTTTTTAGCATTTAAATACATAACGCAAAATTGGAAGAAATGCGAGTGGAAAGCAACTTGGCCAAAATAATAGTTTTAAAAACAAACAAACAATCAAAAACCCAAAGAAGTGGGCATGTTCCTTCCTGGCTGCGAAACTCCAAACGCTGCCCGAACACACGGGGAGCTGAGAGGGACCCGCAACGTTTTGGATGCCCCAGGGAATCGGCTGCGGCTCTGCCCTGGGCCCCGGTGGGCTCCGAGTCAGGCCCGGAGCCAAAGCCCCGGGGACCCCGTCCCGCCCAGTCCAGAGCACCGCACAAGCGGCTCGCACATTCCCCTCCTCTCCTCCCCCACCGGCCAGGCAGGGGATTAACGAGCAGGTTTGGAAACCAGAGGAGCTTAGTGCCAAGGCTTGTGCTGGGTGCGTTTCCATGCAGGAGCTGGAGCAGTCGCTGGCGGACTGGGCCCACAACATGAAGGAGCTGCGGGCCATGAAGGTGGAGCTGGCTCACTGCATCCTCACCGAGGACATGGTGGTGCTCAGGGAGCAAGTTGAACATTTGCACCGGCAGTGGGAAGAGCTCTGCTTGCGAGTAAGTCTCCCGCCTCCTCTGGGGTTTTACAGCGGGGTATTCATGGAGCCTGGCAGAAAAGGGGGAGTGGGTGAGCAGACGGGATTTTTATTGGGGTTGGCTCACTTCTGCAGTCCTGGGTGGGGATGGGGCTTCTCCTGGTGCAGCTGGCCAGGGCTGAAGTTTGCCCTTTGTTTCCTGGACACAGACCACTGAGATTTATTTTTTTTTTCTCCAGCCCCTTTGTACCCTTTGAGGGCCTGAATTGCACAGAGCTCAGATGCAGCTGTTTACCGAAATAGGTGGCTTTGTTCTGGGCTGCCAAAGGCAGGCAGGAGGGGAGAGAGGGATAAACACAGGAATTGCCTGAGGACATGGAACAGGGAAAGGAAGGGGGAGGTCTTTGCAGTCTGATGTTAAAACGCCAGGAGAGTTGATAAAGGAAACTTGAATGTGTTTAAATACTGGCTTCTTGGGTTTAAGCACATTAAGAACTGACTTGCCTTTTCTGTAGCAGTAAAATATTGTGAAACATTTGCATTCTTTGTGGCTTGTTGCTATATTACACTTAATTTAGTGCTGCATGTAAAACTGCTGGGGAATATTTACCAGCAAAGTCACATGAGCTTGATTCATTAGGTTATTACGCAGCTTGAATGTGTGTTTACTTTGCCCTATTCACAGGATTGGAAGAAGTAAAATACTTCGGGTTTTAAGTTACTCTGGATGGCTCTACGTGTCAGCAAGCCAAACTCCTGCCTCTCTTTACTTATAAGTCAATAGCTTTTATTTTACAGTCTGTAAGGAATTACTGAAGCACATTAGTATTTCGTGTCTGACCCTTACTCAGGCAGAGGTAAAGCAGTCTTGGTGGGAACTGCAGAGTAATGAACAACTGTGCTTATTTCACAAACTTTGTTGTGATGAAATAGTTCTTTGGGTTTATTTCTTGGCATTGCAAGGAGAAGGAATTTAGTATCTTTGCCTTAAACTGGACGGTTAATCTACAACCAGTGTTCTCTTTGTTGTTGTTTCTGAACTCTGAAAACAATTCTAGAGGCACCTGCCCCCTCCTGAGATGTACAGGCTATTATTTTTAAATAAAAATGCCTGAACCGTTTTCCTAAAATCTGTAGTTAAGCCAATAGATGAGAGGACTTTATTGTTTGAACTGTGGTGAGCAGCCCTAAAAATTAAGCTACCTTTTCTGTGTACCCTGTCTAAGTACACCTGCGGTCTATCTAAGTAGTAATTTAAGTTCAGATTTTATTAAAAATTTCCATTTTTGTTTCCTGAGGGAACAACGTTTAGTTCAGTCTATCTTCGATGGAAGAAAGGGGTGACATGAACGTGGCTGTGTCAGGCACACAGAAATGTGTAGTGGGAGGAAGCTGCTCAGTGCTGCAGTGGAAGAGAGACGCTGAAATGTGTCGAGAGCCTGCCCTGATGCCCAGCGCTAGACACGAGGTTAGGAAAGCAGACTTTATTGGTTCTGCTGCTTGCACAGCCGCTTTGTTTTGGCTGACAAATGAGAGGAGTCAAGATCTATTGTGTGAAACAAAAAAAATCTGCTGTGTAAATGCAGAGAGGTGAAAGCCTGTAAGAGCGAGACGCGGCTCCAGCTGTCACAGCCAGATGCCTGTGCTGGACTGGGCAGGGACACAAACACACTCAGTGAGTAGCTGCACTCAAGGGATTAGCATTTACATAGCAGCCCTTACAAGGTGTACGCACAGGGCAAAGATCTAACAGTTTGAATCAGCAAATATCCTGTCCTAATGAACGCTAGCATATCGGCTGCAAGCCTGGGTCTTGATAATTCTTATAGCTTCCCATGGGAATGCCCATATTGCATGGGCATCGCTGGGGATGCGGAACTGATGCTCAAAGTAAGGCCTGGCTTCAAGGGCTTGTGTTCCTAGAAGCTTGTCTGGGATTTCTTGGCTCATTCATGTTTTACTCTGTCTGTATTGCTCAGACAGCTAAAAGGTGCTTCTGCTCTTAAAATTCTGCCTTGCCTGGTGCTTAGCAGGTGAAAATGGAGTCAGGATATAACGATGGCTTTGCTGACGTGCATAATCTCTTCTTCCACAGAGCAGGTTAACTTGCCTCCACACATGGAGATGCTGCAAGTGGTAGAGGAAGGATGAGGGATTTACCTTTCACACCTCTGAGGTTGAGGGAACAAGGGAGCATCCCAGAGCAGAGGTCCTTTTAGGGAGACTCCCTGAGTCTCCAAGAGACTTCTTCCCATTGAGATCTTTGGAGGTTGTTTCCCTGTGTCTCAAGACATTGCTTTCAGCCTCATCTCTTTGCTTAGATCAGCATAAAAGATCTAGAAATCACTTTCACCTCCCCATCCTTTCCTTAAAATAAGTCAGAATTTAAAGGACAGAAACAATATAGTGGGAGATACACACTTGAACTTCACTCTGAGGTACAAAGCGTAGTGTTAGAGATTAGTCTACGAGAATCAGTAATGGCATTTTGAGGAGTCATGTGCATGTTAGATGTGAAGAGGGAATGTTTCCTGCCGTGGGCTGATTTAGAGTGGCCATTCGCAGCCAAGACAAGGAAAATGTTATGCTTTGTTTGTGTCTTCTTGACACAAAGTTTATTGGTGAGGATGAGGGAATAGTTGTATGTCTTGTCTTGTTTTAGTAGAACTTGTAGCATTTTTTGCTGCCTTTGTCCCATACCTCTTAGTGCAGGAATCCATCAAAGTGGATAAATGAGTATAAATATATATTTAAGACTCCTGGGCTAGAGATAAGTACTAGTGGAAGAGTCACCCTGCTTCTTTCGGAGATGTTGTAGCAGTGATGCTGGCTTTGCTGATTCAGACAGCATCAGACCTTGTCTCGTCTACACAACTTGTTTATCCATCTTGGCAGATGTACTTTTGAGGAAAAAAATCTATAGTTTTCAATAAAAAGGGTAGATTCTTGATGCTGAGTTTTTTTGGAAGTTCTCCAAGCAAACAGAAAGAAAGAGGGACATTTTTATAGAGGGAGAGTAATTACAGTCAGTAGTTGCAAAGTTAGTCTTGCAGAAAAATAAGAACTTACCTAGGTGTTATTTCTCTTTGTTATATATTAACTGTAGTAATTATATATTTTATATCCCTTCTTTGTTTGGCATTTTCTGGTTTTCACTGAGTAATGCTCAAATTGTTACAGAAGCTCATTATTTATAAAGCTGTCACTCAGTTTAATTCTTCTGAGGGAGTGAATGTGGTGTTTGCAAGTCAACTTTTGGCCCTGCCATCCCAAATAAGATGTAACAAAATTCTGTTTGCTGGCTTTGTAAAAAAAGCTAGAGATACTTGATAACTGCTCCTGCAAAGTGGAATATGATCAGATGCAGACTAGAAATTAGAAGGCTCATAATTGCTGGTTTCGCTCCTGAGAAGGATGTTGCCAGCGGTTAATGTGTGCTTATCCTTAGGTGTCTCTGCGAAAGCAGGAGATCGAGGACAGGCTCAACGCCTGGATTGTGTTCAATGAAAAGAACAAGGAGCTGTGCTCCTGGCTGGTACAAATGGAGAGCAAAGTGTTGCAGACGGCAGATGTTAGCATCGAAGACATGATAGACAAATTGCAGAAGGTGAGTAGCAGCGCCGCTTTTCTTCAATTGCAGTCTGATAGCTCGCTGCAGAGACACCATTCCTCGTTTCTTCCTCGCCTCTCAGAAGGGATACGTGATACCAAACCAGCACGTACAGCCTTTTGTGAGGAGAAGAGCTTTTCTAGCTTCAGCTCTTACTCCTTCTTGATGTTCAGACTTGCAGCATAATGCAAACCTGCAGTGCCACCCGGCTGCATGTAGGCATGGAGTGTGATGGGTGTGAGTTGTGGTGGTGGGGGTCTGGGTTGCTGGGCGCACACACACCCACGCAGCACTGCTCAGAGCCTTGCTGGGCATCAGTGGTGTCCTGGGAGCGTTTCACTGCTCTCAGCACTGTCAGCAGTTACAAAACTGGTACTCAGAGGGCAAAGAAAAAGACTGAAGTATAGGTTAGGTCTTATGTCAAACGAACAAGTTATCACAACCAAAAATGAAACCTAATTCTGCTCCTTCTCCTTGGTAGTCAGTGCAGTCAGTGCTTTCTAATATTTTTGTATAAGCTTGATTTTAAACAGGACCGTTATTTTGCTGCAGTGTTCCTCCCCACAGCTTAAAGGTCTCGATATCTAATCCTGGATCTCCTCTGAATAAGAATACTGGCAAAATAAAGCCATTCTAGACTTGAATTTGGGTTCTTTTGAGGTAGCTTGATAGAAAAATTATGTTAAATCAGGAAAGGAGAGACAAAATAAGAACATTAAACTGCTATTTTTAGGAGTACTTACTTTTGACACTTGCAAGTCTTTGAACTGCTTATTTTTTCATAATGGCTTCATTGTGAGAGTGCTTTTCTACTGAGGTTTTGTTTTGTTTTGTTTTGTTTTAAGTGAAAGATGCTAATGTAGAAACCTCAGCCATCACAAGCCAAACCTGACTTCACATCACACATGTGGGAAAAGAAATAGATAGTTTTGTTTGGCTTTTGTTGCTTTGTTTTGCCCAGGAATTAAGCAATGTTTGTGTATGTCTATCAGGATTGCATGGAAGAAATAAACCTGTTCAGTGAAAACAAGCTTTACTTGAAACAAATGGGCGATCAGCTAATCAAGACCAGCAACAAGAGCCGAGTTGCAGAAATAGACGATAAACTCAACAAAATCAATGACCGCTGGCAGCATCTCTTTGATGTCATTGGAGCACGGTAAGAGAATGATTTTTATGTGAGATGAAAGTCAGAAGCTCGTGTCCTTGACCGTCAGAAACACCGACACAACTCTTCAGTTCTGTTGAAGCATATTACTGAGTCAAACTGAAGTTAACGCTGCTTTGTTCTGACTTGCTGTGCTATGACACCAAACGTCTTAATTTATCTAATGGTAGAGGGCATGGTGTAAGAATTCATACAAGCTATAATTTTAATCATGGGAGCTACGTAAAAGGAAGAGTCAGAGTGATTTCTCTCTTGCATATGTTGAATTGCAAGTTAATTTTAGGGCATTATGGTAGGAGTTCATTTGGGCTCTTCAGGAGAGAGCTTCCTGTTTTAAGACAAGATGCTATTTCACCCTATACCTATCTGAATGCACAGACTTTGGGAATAGATTCCTGCTCTACATCTGTAGACAGTTTGATATAATAACGATGTTCCCTTTTTACATTCAAAAATATATGAAATTTCATTTAGTATTAGTGCTACTTCTTTACTCTGTGTGTTTCCTAAAAACAGCTGGAAGACCATACCGCAAGTTTACTTTTTTAATTCAGGATCTTCTGCATGGTGGTGAAATGGAAAATACTGTCGGTTGAAATTAAAACAAAAACCCGCATAGTCGAGGCAATGACCTCTTCTTAAAGGATGAAACATCTTTACGATACTTGGCAGAGTCATGGTCATTTTCGTGTTAGTCCTACTGAGATGATCCCATCTCACCGTTATCTCTGAGTTTCTGCCACAGCTTGGAAGGAGGATGCTGGGCTGGTCTCACCGCCTGCCCAAGTTTATTAGTAATCCAGGAGTAACAAGGTGAACACCACAGTAGTATTGGTCTAAACTTCTCTCCCGAGGTTTGGTTTTGCCTGTAACCACCCTCTCTGGGCTTGCAGAAGCTCTCTTGCTCAGTTAACATTTGGGACAGATAAGGTGGGCGGCTGCGCTGTGACAATGTAGTGCCAAGTGTGTTGGATCTTAATCAGGAATGAGATCTGAATTAATGGTGACACATGAGCTGTGAATGATTAAGCAGGAGCTGCCTCCTTAAGATCTAACATTTTGCAGATAGTCTTGCAGTGCTTTGTCTCAAGGTGTCTTTTTCTTTGATATGGTGTAGGAAAGAAAGCTTCGCTTTTATAAGAGCACTTTTTCTGTTCTCATCTTGTGGTAATGTGCCGCTTTAAAACACTTTCATGATAATTTTTGTTCTGTGTGTTAGTTTCGAATTGTAGTAGTTTTTAAAAGCAGGTTAAAATGTACTGTTTTAAAACTGAAGCAAACATGGCACATTTGTAGTAATGTATAGGAAAATATGCTATAGAAGTGATGGGATATTTAGAGATCTGCAGTGTTATTCAAGTAGACTGTGACAACAGAGCAGATGTTTTTCTGCATGACATGTCTTAAATCTTTACTTTCAGACAAGCGTGTGGTGATGCTTTGAGGTACATTAACATGGATTTGCCTTAAAGCATCAGCACAGCTCTCAGTGTCAGATACCTAAATGGATAGTGCAGCTACTGGGGAGTTGGTGTGATGCTTTATGATTCATCCCATGTTCTTAAACCCGAAAGGTCTGGAACGTGCCAGCTTCTACTTGTGATTTCCACCAATTTTGTGCTCAGGACTAGGGTAACAAACTGAAAGGACCTGACGAAATGTGGTTTTAAGCAGCTCCCTCAGTGGTCCCCTATTATCAGACAGCCCAGTGCACTCTGCTTGTCCTCTTAGACTTAGTGCTAACAGAGGTTCTGCATATTGCAGCATTTTGCAGTGTAGGTGTAGCACATCTCCTCCCTCATCTAATCCACCTCGCTTGGGCTTGGCTCACAGCTCAGCTCTTCACTGCTGCTGAGTGAGAAATAGCACCACTCACAGTAAACTCTGAGCGTGGTCTTAAGAGTTTATTGTGCCCTGTTTACAACCTTACAACTTTCTTTTTTGAGATCGCTGCTGTGGTGGTGGCTTGCTGCTGAGATTCGAATTCTGAAGGAATGAAATTAGTCTTCAGTTGACTGAAATGTCCACCTCACCTCCAGGTATACTTTGGGGCAATAAAGGAGAGTCTCCTCATGTGTTTTTGGGTAGCCTCTCTTAAGCTCAGGAGGTGGAGAGGAGGCAGTGGTTCCACCGATCACAGATGTGACACAGATTGGGCCTCTTTATGGGGAACAGAGCAGAGCAAGAAGCCTTGGGCTAGAGGCAAGATGACCTGTGAGCATGGATTGCGATGCCCCATGATGATAGCCTGTCTCCTTCCTTTTCAGATTGCTTTTGCAAAAACTTTTAAAAAAAAAAATGTTATTTAAGCTGTGCTGAAAGAGCACATGAGAACAGAGCGGTGACAAAATTTGTGTTGGCCCTGTTGCATGAGGCCATCGCAATGTCGACATCTTCACAGGATCTCAGACATCTGCCATCACCAGTTTGGTTCCATGGATGGGATGGGTTGGCTCCAGGGAGGCTGGAGCCTGTAGGGCATAGTACAGCGAAGAGAGACTGCAGCGCTACACAGCTGCTGCACTGGCAGCACACCTGGATGAAGCTCTTTTTATTGGGTGCTGCTTAATTTCTTGGGGAACATAAGAGGGATAGTGGAAATGCATCAGGGCAGAACTGCCAGAGGACCTTAAAGGATTCGGTGATGGAGGTAGGAGAATGCTTCCTGGAGAGAAATGATGGGTTTCTACTGTAGCAGGGAGGCAAACTTGTCACGCTCCTGGAAAAGCTACTTGTAGGAACTTATTTTCACGACACCTCAGTGAAATGAGGTGGTGGTTTTGCTTCTGGCTTTTCAGATCAGTAGCTGTGGCAAGTAAATTGAAGTGAAAATCTTCTGAGGTTTTGGGTGTCGAATCTGTGACTGCTTGAAATTTTGTTTTGGCAAGTGTTACATCTTCAGCGCTTTAACACATCACCAGCTGCTTCCTTTATTTACACTTGCGGGTGCACCACAGCCCACTGCACTTCTTCCCTGGCTCCCAGGAGCCTTGGGTCACAGGGGCAGGGACCCAATCTCACGCTGTCTTCATGGCAGGCCAAGACTCGGGCAATGAGTAAACTACAGAGCCAACTACTGAGTGAAAGGAGAAACGTACATTGAATAGCTGTGCCTTCAAAGCCAATCCTCCATCCCGGGTGCTGAATCTTTCTAGTAGACAAGTACTTTGTGATTCTGTGGTTAAAGATTATAAGATAACCTAAATTCACAAGGTGTCTTAATTGAGATTTAGAGACAGTCTCAGTTCTGTGGCTTCTGGTGTCTCACCCTGCAACCTGAATTAACGTCTTCTCTTTCCTGCAGTGCAGTGTATGTCTGCATGATACCAACACAAAACCAAACCAGTCTTGAGCCAGTGTATCAATAGAGCATTCCTCCTGATAGCTTATTGCACCTTTTTAAATCAATAAACATCCTGGGACAGATGGGCAAATTAGGTGAGCTCTCCATTTAGTCTTTGAAGCGATTCTCTTAGTTCATGGTGACAAGCTCAGATTGGCCATATGGCTGCACTTGCAGCACTTAACACTTTCGTGATATGCCTGTGCTCAGCTATGTGGTGACAAAAGCTTTGCTGCATGTGTTGCAGCTGGAGGGTGGCTTGCTGGAAAAGTCTCAAAATGTTAATTCTCATGGGTAAAGTGGCCATCTAGACATCAGTATGCCTGTAAAGGAGAACAAATGAATTCCTGGTCCGCTCGGAAGATACTTTTACCAAGGGAAGTTCCCGTGCTGAAGTCTCTGTTGATAGAGGGGGAATACAAACGTACTAACAGGGAGAAAGGGAGCGTTGTGCTGACTGTGAAAATAGACACAGAAAATCTCCTGCTTTTGTTCTCTTGTCACCAGCCTTGTAGCAGCACTCTGCCAGAAGAAACTGCTGCATGCTTGCACGTACACCCAAGCGAAGGCCTGAAACAGCAGGAGAGGGAGCGCACCGGCTGCACGCAGCAGTAGACGGCCAAAAGCGCGTGGAGTGGGATTTGCATCCCCAGCAAGCTCTGGAGCAGCACTCCCCGGCCATGCATTAACTGGCAAGCATTGTGTGCACAGCCGTGGCCCTCGGTGTCCTTCCCTGGCCCATCCACCACTGATACACTTTGCTTCCCAGCCCAGTGCTTCCCAGTTTGCCTTCAGCGCTGCTGTTTGCGCTGTGCCTACTGGCAGACTGGAGGAGCACCCAGTCATGGGAGAGTGTCTGCGCTGCCTGGGGTTATGCAAAGTGTTTGGATGGTCCTTGAGCCTTCATTAAAGCCACCAGCTTCATCCGGGGCCAGCCCTGGCAGTTTTGGGTCTGTAAACTGGCTTCTACAGTAAAAAATGTTGCGTTTCTGTACCTCTGGGCATCCTGCAGCTCTTCCCAGTGCCACTAAGCTGTGGAAGGGGAATGCCATTTCTCAGCTGCTCTGGCTGTGGGCACACTGCATTGTGTTTTCTTACGTGGTGGGTCCGGTCTGTGTTTTCAACCATGTGGAGAAAGGCACATTTTTTGTGTATGTAGAAGGAATTGGTTCAAGTGACTGTGACCTTTAGTGCTAGCGTGAAAATACAGGTAAGCTAGCAAGGCCAGATGTGTCTTATTCTTTTAAATGTCAGTCCTTGGCATCTAGGTCTGTTCCCTGTGCTCTAAAGCTGACAGCCCTCGTTGCAGGGTCCAGGGATCCTAAGCTGCCACAACCAAAGTCAGCCCATTCCTCCTCGCATTGAACTTGGGAGGTTCAAGGTGTTTTCAGCTGGTTTCCTGCATCCTCCCGCTGAAACTCCCAAACGGCCTGAAACGGGCCACGTTGCAGTAAAACAGGAGGGAGCTGAAGCTCTGCAGTGACACCACCTTGTGCTGGGCAGGGGCTCCACAGCTGATGTATTGGGGAGCTCCAGTGAAGTCACCGCGCTGTGCTGCTCTTTGCTCCCTGCACCCTCCCTGTGACCGCAGCCCCGACAGCTGCTCCAGTGGCAGCAAGCCCCAGCTTGGTAGCTACAAGGAGCGAGCAAGTTCATGCTGCCTCTCAGCTGGTTTCTATTTATTTTCCACCACATTACATATCTTTTGGCAGGGCAGACTGTCCGGCACCACGTGTTGGTGCACAGTCCTACCCTGTCGCAGCTGCAGCCGGACACCCCACAGCCAGTGCGGGTGCGCTCCCGAGCTCAAAGGTCTCTTTGAATTGCTGCAAATCAGTATTGCATGGCAGGGGAAGCAAAGTGTGCTGCAGCAAAGTGCTTTGGTAAACGATACAGCCATGTTCAACAGAATTATCCTGGTTTGTGGCAGTAGCACTGTAAAATCTCAGTCTTGTAATTATTTTGGTGGGGAAAAAAAACCCCAAACTGGACAGTTGAAATACCGCTTGCAAAGTGCTTGCTTGCTTTCTGTGTTCTCCAGGCTTCCTGTCCTTTAGGGATTACGCTTCTGCTCAGTGCAAAAGCTGTGACAGAATTCATTATCCTATCAGGCAGGATGGCCGGGTTATTTTGGTTATGCAATGTGTGCTGCCGAGGTGCGGGGGGAGCTGGCCGTGCAAGGGGAGCCCCTCTCTTTGCGCGCTGTCGCTCTTCCCAGTGTCTGCCTGTCAAGCTGGGAGGGTTATTTCCCTGTTTCCTCAAACCTGCCATTTCAAATGGATTTTTGAGCCTCCCTGGACCATACTCTGGTTAAACTGGCAAGGTGACTGGGTGTGATTTACCTGTGCAAATGTCTGAAGTCCTCTCATGGTGTGCAGTCTTCCCAGGCACTCTTTATCCTGCCATGTGTTGAACATGAGGTATTGGCAAGCCAATACAGGTCTGCAGAAGATTACCTGAACACTGAAAATCTTTTCATTTCAGAATCATTCCTTGCATTTTTTATGGGATTATCATAACTTCTCCCCCCCTGATATTCTCTGGGTGGGGAGTGACTTTTAATCCAAGGTTCTCCGACTTCCGCCTTTGTTTCCCACCCCGTGATCTCTGGCAGTCATAACACACAGAAGTCATGACAGCGTGTTTTTCCACAAATGAATTATATCTTAAATGAAGATTAGGGGTTATTTTGTCCTCTGGCATAACAGGCTACTTGCACTGGAGGCCTTCCGCCTGCACTGGAAGGTTAAAGAGAGGACAGGTTAGTGTGTGGGAGATTTAATTCTTATTTAAATAACCTAGGATATAATGGTAAAGGCGAGAAAGAAGAACGCAGTGGAAATACGGATACATCTGCGTGCGTGGTGCCTGTGCGTGGATGTAAATTTTCTCGGTGTTCTGGGTTCGCTTCAAATTGACTCCGCTGCAAATCATCCGGGTCCGAGGCTTCAGTCCCTGTTCCGCGCGAGAAATGAGCACCGCATCTGCCTTTTGCGGTGCCGAGGGCTCCAGCCTGCAACCTTTTTGTCACCAGCCCCGAGCCGCCGCTCGGCGTGCGCTCCTTGGCGTGCTAATTCTCCTGTGTCAGAATAAAGCTCTCGTGGTTTTGTGCTGAGGAGGGATGCGGCCGTTCGCCAGGTAAAATACCAGCCCAGAACGTGGGGGTTAAAACTGGGGAGAGCTACAGCGGCTCCCCGGCTCAGGGGGTCGAGAAGGATGAGGACGGGCGAGCCTCCCCCCCCCACCGCAGGATGCTAAAGCGGCGAATAAATAGGGCATCTGTGGAGGAGGGGTTTCCTCTTCCATGCCTGCCGTGGTCGCACAGGCAGTCCCCTTGGCAGCTTGGGATTTGCAGGCTGAGGAGTGGTTTTTTCTTGCGAACCGTAAGTGCCGTGTTGGTAAGCGGGTGCGGGTTTGGTGGTGGCGGTGGGTTTTGCTGGAGCAGGCATGGCTGGCGCAGCGGGACCGGCCGGCCTTGGGCAGCGGGGGGGAAGGGCACCGCGGCGGCGATGCTGCCGGCGGCTCCCTGCAATTCCCCTTGGATAAGTGGATGAGCCGGAGACGCGGACCGTTAGCCGGAGGAT
>NW_010209338.1:69486-71374 GCF_000695765.1 Mesitornis unicolor
GCCGGCTGGGTAACACGAGAGAGGCTCCTCCGGCGCACCCGCTGTTCGCTCCCTGCACTGACACAGCCCACAGACACGGGGGCTTCTTGGCGTCTTCCCAGGGCCGGGCACTGTGTGGAGAAGCGTCGTCGCATTGCATCCGAAGGCCTAAAAATTTGCCTTTGACATCACCTTTCCAAATCGCGTCTTTTGTCCCTCACATGGTTAAGCTCGCCCTGCAGCTTTGCTGAACAAAGGTTTCCTGCGCTGTGCGTCTCATTTGCCTTACCAGCTTGTAAACAATCCTATCAGCTGGCTGGGCGGTTTAGCTCTTCCATTTAAAAGCAATGTACGTATATCTTCTTCCGATTATATTTGTGAGTTTTTCATTAAGGAAGTTTTTCATTCCTTCAGACACAAAAATGTGAATGTTTCTTATTACCTTGTTTGAGCTGTACCTTTTCCTGCAGCATTTTGACAGCTAATACAATGCACTTGGCAGGCATTTTGCAGTTCTTTACGTTTGTGTGAATACATTTCAGTCAACTGTGGAAGTGCCTTCTGCTGCTCAAGGCTTCCTGAGTAGATACTACAAAATAGTCTGTGTATTTGTGGGGCTATGCAGTGATTCAGCCTGAAAGAGCTTAATGCATTTGTTTCTTGTAACCCAATGCTGGTAACTTCATTGAGGGTATTAAGACCCAAATCCAATCTCGAGTCAGGTCAGTTAGTCCTTCTGTTCACTTTTGCTGCCAGCTTTTATTTATAATCTACTAGTTTTGTTCTTTTTCTGCCGCTTCTATTTTGGTGAAAAGATTAAGACATTTAGAAACTGGCTTTGTTTGGCTTATCCCAGGCATCTTATGCGTGCGTCTAAGAACTGTTTTGAATCAGGGTATCTTTGAAGCTGGGCCCGTTGCAAAGTATAAGAGATGTTTGAGTTTGTTAGAGGCTTTTAGATTAGTGGTCATATTTGTTGGATTTATTTTTTTTTAATTATGATTTTGTTGCTTCTGAGGCAGCGTTGAATGATGGCAGATGGGTTCTCATTGGGAAGTGAACTATGGGTAGTTAGGCCTTTGTTCAGCAAACAGCAAATTTTGCCTGTTTGACCAAATGAGTTGAGAATTACGCTTTGTAGAGGAAGAATTCAAGCAACAGTGGTGGCAGCTTCTTCCACTCTCTGGGTTACCTGGGAGGAGCTCATTTTCTCTGCTGCACTTGAACTTTTATCGCTGTTAATTCACTGTGTGTTGGGTGATTGGTCACCTGGATGGGAGGGAAGAGAGGTTTGCCCCCAGGCTTGGTGGCTTGCACTGTGCACCCCCACCCAGCTCCCAGGAGGCCTCTGTTTCTGGACAAATAGTCCCTTCAGGATGCAGCTCTAAAGAATTCATGAGGTTTCTCTCATGCAAAGAGCGGATAATTTGCAAGAATGCTTATGGTGTGGAGAAATGCGTCTGGGAATGGTTGTTGCAAATGTAAGACTTTTGGGGATGTAACTAGTCTAGTTCATGTTTCTTCTTGAAGCTGTAGCCAGAGCAATGGCAGTTCCCTGTGACTTGTGTGCAAGCTGAGGCTGCCTAAGGAGGGTGCTCACATATTTTCATCATTTCACCTGTTTCACTGCAGAACCCTGCCCTTTACCTGGGGCTCTGCATCTGCTGACTGCAGCAAGAGCAGATCAGCCACTGCGAACGTCTGGACGTGGCTGCCTGCCTGTTTACGCACTGCGCTAACTTCTGTTGGGTTTTTATTCATCTCTGGCTGCATAAAATTTGATGTTTGGGAGAGTACAGAGTTGCTAAATACGGAGTTGCTACAAGGAGTCCTGGTGTAGTACTGTGCTCTTCTCACCCTCCTTGCAGAACAACTGAAAGTACTGCCTGGTCCTTTTGTGCCAAGAGGT